>NW_028114040.1:0-79607 GCF_964289735.1 Phaethon aethereus | reverse complement strand
CTGCTGCTGCAGGGAGTGCGCTATCTCCACCCATATGACAAACTACTTTTTGAGAAAAACCAAAAAGTGCCTTCCTTTGGTACCAAATGGATCACTTTCGGGTCGGAGGTTGCATGACAAAGATTTTATTGCTAGGCTTGACAGCAGATTGGGAAATAGCGTGTCAGTCATTTTTCAGAAGCAAACACCACTTTGGGTGGAATGCTGTCCTTCTGAGCCGAGGCCTGTGATAAAGGAGCCTCCATTTTTCTTTGCTGTTAGTTTGAAATTCTGCCACCAACATGTTTGCTTTTACAGGCATGGAATACAGTACAGACGTGCTCAAGGCAAACGTTGAGAGAGGCAAAGTTGAGAACAGTAAAACTGAAAAAAAAGAGAGAGTACAATAACAGCACGGAAGAGTAAAACAACAGAGTGTAATAAGTGCAGTGATACTGGCAGGCACTCATTAGCGATATTGGCACTTAAGATGCTCTTTCTTCTCCGTATCATCATCATCAAAGCAACACAGAAACAAAGCTCTGATCATGAAATCTCTCGTGCTCTTACCACCTGTTTAGAAGTACCATCCTGTCCCAGTAACCGGAAGCACAGGCGGGATCCCTTACCTCCCTACAGACAGCTGCTATCTGTCCTTCATCCATACATTTCTCCACAACAACATGGTTTAAAGAGCCGCCAGCCAGGTATTCCATAACCACCCAGAGTGCATCACCGACTAGGTAGCTGAAAGAAGAAAGCAATGGCACTGAGATGAATGTGCACAGCTAAATTACCTCAGGAAAAAGGCTACAGCTGATTTTTGTCTCCAGGTCGTTCTTACATGAGGACAAGACAACATGAACAGACATTCCCTCTAGGCTATAGACTACGTAGAATCTGTGCGGTCTAAGTGAGAGAGGCCCATAAGTGAACAACGAGACGTCTGAGCTGGCAAGCAAGTGAAAAATGCAGTTCAGTAATGGCCAAGATAAATCCTGGACCAGGACATATCCCATCCTCTGGTTCATCGTCTTAACACGTACATTCCATGATCAGCTCCAGGAACAAGGCAACACAACTTCCACAGTTGTCCATGGTAGGAGGGCGTGTACCACTGAGGACGGAAATTGGCCAACGGTTTGGAAAACCTGACATGAAATACATCCCGGAACAGGAAAAACCATTTAAAAAGTGGCAAATTACGTGTTTCTGGAAACGAGAACCTCGCCTTCCTCACATCCACAGCAACGGAAAATAGCGGGAACAGCCGAAAGGAAATAGTTTCGATGAGGATTTATCAGCACTTAGGATAAGACACAGAAAAGATGATCAACTTAAAAAACCACAAAACCAATCAAGCCAACAACAAAGCAACATGGAGGTAGGCTGATATGGCTGGTCCAGCTCTTTGAAAACAGTCTTAAACAATATATGCCAGAAAAGATTAATGCAGACAAAATGCAGTCTCCTCCCACACGCTGGCTATGAGTAGATAAACAGGGGCCAATTTTCCGCCAGCGACCAAAGGTTTTTTTAAATCTTTGGCTCGCAGCATGTAAATGAACATTCACGTGATAACACCAGAACTACTCACCTGTCTAAATAGTTAACAATATTGGAGTTCTTGTTTTCCCTCATGACGAGGATTTCAGTAACAACTTGTTCCAATTTGGGCTCTTGTTGGAGATGAATTTGCTTTATGGCCACCTGAAACAAGAGGGAAAACCATTACCTTGAGTAGTCTCTTGCACGAGATCAGAATGTACATGCAGCCAGCGTTTTTGGAACGACATAGCAGAGCTGTGCCCAACTGTCTTGTTCTGAGCCCAAAGAGCTCAGTAACTTACATTACAACGCCCGCTTTCTCTGCTAGCCTGGGTGCTAGTTACAGGACACACGGCCATATACATTTGGTCGTGTAAAATCTGTACAAATGGCCTTTAAACTATCAACCACGCATCTCTAACAGCACTCTTTGGAGTGACATTCTTCTCAAATGGTCTTCGTTTACGACCACTGTTACTGCTCATGCACGTTTTGCAAGCAGGAAGTGATTTTGTTACTGTGAAAATACATAAAAACAGCTGCTAATGCTTTAGTAATTCTAGGATTTGTGATCATTATTTCAGCAACTGCTGTTATTCTTGACTTGACTGCATAATGGAGAGAAAAGAGACGTACTTTACGTATAAAACGCCGTACCAAAAAAACATTAAGGTTACACACACACAAAAAATACATCCCTAGCACTTCCTAACTTCTTGAATTATGATTTTGCAACTCGAAAGACACATTCCTTAACGCAGTTTAGATTGGCAATTATTTTGTGGGTATCAAATAAAAGAATCCATTCTAGGGCATTTTATGGATACAGCCCGGGTTCTAGGCAGGGCTTAGGGCTTTTAGATCCCTTATAGACCTCAACCTAAGAGCCGTTATAAAGTGCCGCTGTCTAGTCCTGCTCTTGACATGGCACGAAAGGGACCACCCCTCCGCTCTCATTCCTGGGTTTCTAGCCACATTTTCAGGCAGGGTTTGTACAGATGCAAGAACTCTTGCCTTGGACAAGGGAAGGAATGTGAAGAGGCCACTTGAAATCGTCCACTACAGGGACTGTCAAAGCTAATGCCGCTTTCCTTCAAGATTTCTTTCTCACCCTCTGGCCCCCACTTACCCACGAGCACTTCATGGGCTGTAACGGGCTGTCACTGACACCAGACCTAAACACGACTGTTTGGTTTAGGAGAGATCTTTGCTCTTGAAATACATCTTCTCATCTGTCAGTGTGTGTGTGTGAACCAGCTTCAGTTTGACTAAGCCAATGCCGCGGCCTAAGCGTGATCTCTCTTTAATTAGGTCTGGCATTATGCTTTGAAGAGGAAACACATGCTGGATCAAATGCTAAGAGTGTTACTGCCTGAACCTGCGATGAGGATAAACTGGGACTGAAGGACGGCAGCCTCCATCAGCTACTTGACGCATTCATGTATTTCGTAAGGAAGACAGAGCGAGTGTGGCCGCCTCTGCAAGATACCGCTTCCCTCCTGGCATTCTTTCGAGTAGTCAATAAGGACAAAGTCTGTGCGAAATTAAGCGACGTAATGAAGCGCTCTCTTCCTCACAGCACTAGGGGGATCTGTGAGCACCCCTCGGGTTCTCCCGATGCCTCTCATTACGACAGATCTTTTGATTTTACTATGTGTATTGCTAACCAAACTATGGCCAGGTGCACAGGCAGATTTCATGCTGTCAATGGACAGAGTGCAACTGTAGAGACAGACCAACACTCTCTGTAGCAGCACAACTTCATGCACACTAGGGAACAGAGCGAGGACAATTTCTAAACCAACACAGTGACGCTGGCAATAAAAATGCTATTGTTTTCATCTGGCCCAAAAGCTTGCTGGGATTTCTTTGCAGGTTTCTCTCCATTACGATACCCACTCAGGCTTGACGTAACATGGTTCCAGGCTAGGACCAAGAATGCTGTGGAGAGCAGCAGCCTGCTCTGAAGACAGAGTAAGTAGAAAAGTAATTCCCTTGCAATTGGCCTGAAAAGCTATGGGGGAAGCATCGGCCCAAGCGCAGAGCGCACCAAGGCTCTTCCTGATTCCAGGGGGACCAGGACCTCCCTCCAGGAATTCGCAGGCACCTTTTCAAGCATTAAGCAACACCTCAGTGCAACAGTTGCTGGAAAGTGGATGGCCACAGTGAGTGTTCAGTTACGGAGGCACAGAACCACGTTGCCCTTAAAGAGCTTTCCCTGAAAGGCTGAAGACAGCAGAGGATGTATTTTGCCAGCTGACACTCGCCTGTGCTTCAGAGGAACCGCCTTGGCAGCAAAGATCTACTGGCCACCCAAAAGCCCCATCCACCCTTCGCACCAGAGGGGAGAGCACTAAAGACCTGCAAACTCTGCTGGGACTGTTGACACTTACCTCTTGTCCTGTGGCGATGTCGATGGCCATGTAAACAGTTCCAGACGCCCTAGAAACAAAACAGCAGCAAAGAAAGGAGCGCTTTAGTCCCCATGAGTGAAAGCAAGCCCAGACAGGAGATCTCTGCTGCCTGTAGGGTTTATAAAACACCTTTTGTTCATCCACTCCTTCAGCCAGCAGCGCACAGCGCAGCAGCCCACCAGCCCTCTGCCACGCAGAGTATCCAAGAGAAAACTTATGTCCAACATGAAGAAAAGGGGATGTCCAACATGAGGAAACGATCCAGACACAGCTTTCTCCAGCATGCAGGCAAACTGTTCTCCAGCCATCCTGCGAGGTCACAGCTAGAGCAGGTTAAGGCATGTCGTGTTTCACACACAAATGGAGAACTACTCAAAACAGGGGATCCCTAGACAGCTTCTGTAGGTGTCAAGAGCCGTCAGCAGCCGTTTCTGTTAGGTGCAACAGACACGTGAAGGACTCTTCATGGAGTCTGTGTTTTGCTCCTGTGGCAGACACAGGCTGTGTTGTAGAGCCACCAGAAACAAATGGCGCGCTCATCTGCAGACTAGGCAATGTGGGGTTTGTTTGCCACCTGCCTCTCGTTTAAAAGAGGTTCTTCCCCTGTAATGATGCGAAGGGCCAGAAAGGCCACAATCAGAGGAAATCCCTTGGGGTTTAAAGGAACTGTGGGCTTGTAAAGCCTAATGGGGCTTCCTTCAGAGCTAAGCACAGGTTTACACGGCCATCATGTCAGAAGCTCACGTCTGCATGGGCAGTGAGGCAAGGGAGAGCCAGGGAGGGAATTCTGAGAAGGGGGAACACCCATTCGGCAAGTGTCCCACTGACTGACAATGCCAAAATCACTTTGCTCCTTTTCACCTGATCCCCCGGCTTGCTTGTATACCTGCAGGCTGAAACATGTCGGAAGCATTGGAATCCAACAGGCACCGGGGACGACTTTTGTCTGAGGATCTTTCCCATCGCTACAAAGTGACCTGCGGCACGACAGTCACGAGCTGGTGACGGCAGCACGCTCACTGCTCTGTAAGAAGGGCGTGCTGTCTTCAGGCTGCACTAAAAGCTGGAGGAAATCAGCTGAGAGACCCTTTTAGGCCAGAGAGTAGCCACTTCTCTTCCCACCAGTCGCTGAGGCACCTTTGTACAAGCTCACTCTTAGGACTGTCAACACAAAAGACTGTGAGGCCGATGGTCATATTCTCATGGCGACAGCAATAATCTGCTGCTTCACACGCATGTTTCTCCTGGCTCTCCCTTCTTCAGTCGACACGTATCTTTTGAGAGCCTGGCACAGCTCTAAGTGTCCACTGACATTTTGCAAATGACAATGAGAACCAAGGCTTCGGCTACAACGCAAGCAGCAATCCCAGAAAGGGGTTTTATACAATGAATGGAGCAGAAACACCTTCCCACAAGTGCCCCACCAAACAAGAAGTGTCTACGATAAAGCCTGCCAGAGAAAGAGCATGAGTGCGTCTGGCGCTCTGCAGCATCTATCAGTTCTAGGTCCGCAACGTGCTACCCTGACTGCAAACCTCACAAGTAGTCAGGTTTTTGTTACAAAGAGTAAGGTCACCTCACCAGCAAATTCCTGGCCCACCTTTTTGTATCAGTAACTGTGGCTGGACTTACCCTTGGCCAAGTTTTTCCAGTCGAGTATATTTTTTCTTAGGATGTCCCACGCTCACAATGCTCCCTGAAAGAAACAAAATTGAAGATGCACAATTCAAACTGGAGAGACCTCCTGCCAGCAGGTCAGAAATGCAGCCCCACTGTCCAGGGTTGTGAGTCATTTGTAGCCAGTTGGGTAACAACAACAACAACAAGGGCATACAGGCAGCTCCGTAGCACAGACGGCCTCCACAAAGACCGATTTCCTACAGTCCTTTGGAGAGTTATCTTGACAGGAAACTACGAACACGGAGAAACATTTGCAGGAGACAGGTATCAGAAAAGAACAAGCACCAGTGCAAGTGTTTGTTGTCTAGAAACACTAACGAGAGCTGGAACAACAGAGCCTCGATTTCCTTAGGAATAAACACTCCGTGTCCTTCAACACAAGTTTTAGTACTTCCAGAGGTGAAATGCACCTTGGGTTCTGGAAGCAATTTTGATGAGCAGGTGCCACTTTCCAAACAGGAAGACTCTTGCAGAGTGTTTCCAGGAGGGGATCTTCTCAGCCCTTCAGCAGTTTGCCGGAAGAATGCCTTAATGTTTTTAAAGAACAGCATCTCATGATATAACCAGGAATGATGGGGCTTGAAGAACTATCTTCACCCTCATCATTTCTTACCAGGCTACTTTCTGAAGAAGACCTTGCTTATGCCGCTCTAAGAACCACATTGCTGCAAGCAGTGTGGCTCACACTGACGCGCATTTGCCCCGCACGCTCAACACTGCACGCATGCTGATCTTCACGAACAAGCACAGCCGTGCTGGAGAGCAAGAACAGCAATATTCCTCAGGCTGCAGCGTTCCACAGGCAGCTGCACAAACGAGATGCTGATCATTCCAGCAGAAAGGCTCAGAAGCCAGGCCAGATGGGGTGCTGCCGCCTCCCGGCAGCTCTGCACTGCAGCAGCGGGAAGGCAGGGCCGGCCCATCCGGCACAGGGCGTGGGACAGTCCGGGTCCATCAGCCGCTGTGCAGCTCATGTGCCACCGACAGCTAAAATTAAGGCATGCACTGCTCGACGGCTTCTCGCCCACTCAGAGGTGTGGGCATTCGGAACGGGAAGGAAAGCAAGCAGTAATTTGGATACTCTGGGTGTCTCAAATGAAACAGCCAAAATCTGATGGACTCAAACAAATCTGAAGGAACAACTGAAAAAACAATATAGAGGTTTTTCTGGTCCGGCAGTTTCCTGGATAAAATGCCAACAATGAAGCAGAAGTGACGGCTCAAAGCAAATGACTCCTAAAGGTTTCACTTGGAACGTACATCACTGAAATACTTCAAGAAGATCAGTTCAGCAGGAAAGACTTCCAAAGTTTCACAGCAGATTTTGGTTGACTGATCTGGCAATACCCCTGTATCACAACGACAATCACATACTTGTTCCCCTGTGCATCCAAAACAAAACTAGGTGACGTGCTCTCCGCTGTAAGGAGCAACAAACACCTCTCTCCCCTGCCCAGGCCATTTCTCTGCAGCAGAGGGCTTTAGCATCCAAAGGGGCATCTGCCTGCGTGCCTAGCCAGGAATCCCACCTGCCGGCACAGCAAGAAGACGGGGCATCAACACCATCTGGTACGCTCCCCGCTGAAACTATTTTGCTGGCCTTGCAAAATGGCTAATGGGAGCTGCAGGAGAAGAGGTTCCCCGTGCCCCGCGGGACTCGCTCCCCTCACCCGGCACTCCAGCAACGCCAGCCAGGCCTCACTGCTGATGGCAGCGGGAGCGCCTGCCTGCTGCCGGGGGATGCTGACACAGTCTCGAGTAGTCTGAAGTGGTCCTGCCCTGCTGTGCCAGCCTGCAAGAGTCGGAGGATCTACCTAGGAGCTGGGCTCTCTCATGAACCCAACAATTCATTATGTGAGAACGCAGCACCGGCAGCTATTACGTGCAAGAAGCAGATTCAATTGGCTGTACTGCAGAATCACAAAGGGCTGGGTGCCTTTTCCTTGCAGTGCACTTTTACCTGATCATGCCGCATAGATGTGTCTCTCCGGTCTTTATAAGCTAAAGCTAAGAAATAAGGATTGTTATAGAAGGCTGGGTTTTTTCTTTTGGGGCACACTGGAAACACCTCTTCCTCACTCTCCATGGGGTCAGCTGATGTTCTTTCAGAGGAAGGCTCCCTGACAGAAACGTAGAATTCTTATAAAAACAAACTCTGATATTAGAAGAAGTCATACTACTAACAGCAATCACAAAAATGACACCAGCTGAATATCTGGGGCAGGAGAGGTCCCTGAGGCTGAAGGAATCCGTTTAGTGCTGTAGTTGTCTACTGGGGGAAAAAAATTAACACAAAAACGAAAAAACACCAAACCAAAACCCCCCCCCAAATTTCTGCAAAGTGTTTTTTCTCCAATTTCTGGTGAGAAGTCGGGAGTCTGCAGAGAATTTAGCAAGCCAAATATTCTGTTCAGTTGGGCCATCAGCACACAGGAAGGAGTTCACTCGGTCGTTCACTAGGTCATAGCCTTCTGCTCAAGCAGAAACCATCTGCTTTTGCCTTGAGCGTGGAAGGAAGCTCAGGCAACTCCAACCCAGTCATAGCTGCCCGCAGAGGCAGAAGGAATAGCCAGAGTGCTCTCCCGCTGCCTCTAAGCACCACAACAGGGTGAGTAGGGAGTCCTAAGTGACTCGGTGACACTCAACTGAGGATGAACACTGGGTACATACAATCCTGAGAGGTGCAGACAGTACACTGCTTCATCAGACAAGAAATACAGAATACGTACTCAGTTTCTCTAGGACCTCCTCATCTGTCCTCTCGGATTTTGTCTCCTGCCCGTCTGTGCTTCTGGACGAAGTGCTTGAGCTTTCAGATTGCAGACTGCTGGCTTCTTTAGCTGGTGCCAGTGCAGGGGCAGGCTCAGTTACAGACTGTGTGTAGATCTGTGACAAGAAATGACTTTGTGTCAGAAAGGTGGCTTGCAGAGATGCCCCTGAGATCATATTGCAAATGCAAACGCTTAAGAAGATGCTGTCTGCCCCATCCAGGGCTCTTAAAAAGTTGGGTTTTGTTGTCCACATCTGAAACTGAATGGGCAAAAAGGAAAGGCTCGTTTTACACAAGTTCATGGCCATGATTAAAATTAATTTTAAATTTTAAATTTTAAATTTTCATTGCTTTTCTAAAAGATGACTGAAACAATGAATCTACTGTGCTGCAAGGACTCAGAACTAGACGTGTTCAGGGCCCCAGAGCCTTGCTCCTTGGTGCTCCTGTGTTTTCACAGGTAAAACAAGGACGCTTTAGTTGGTACGTAAGTGCTGAAGAGAAGCAGGGAGCATTTCTCTTTTCTCATCCTAACCCTTGATCTGACTTCTCCTGAGGATTTCAAGCTTTGGGGAGTGGCCATTAGGAACTGCGTTCCACTCCTTCAGAGACCTACCTTCTCTGCACAATGTCGAGCTGCAAAGGACGCTTCTCACCAAACTTCAGGCATGTACAAGAGAAGGGGATGGTCTAAGCTGTTCACTTAGCTACTTGGACAGGCTGTGCAGAGGGACAGGGACCTCCAGGGGACAGTTTCTCCTGCAAGTATCCTGCAAGGGTGTGAACTGCGTCTGATGACCGCTCTCTCCACTGACGACAGAGAGCCTACACGGACACTTTGCTCAAAGCTGCTCACTGCTACAGCAGGAGCATTAAAAGACACAACGCTACCTCGTATCTGATACTCAGATAAATTCACGGTCCCTATCAGAATCACGGGAAACTCATGACTAAATGGGAAAGTTCAAATCCGATTGTCCTGGTGTCAGTGGCCTGGGTGGAGCACTGTCATGGTAGGATTCCAGCCCGCAGAGTCTTCACCAGCAAGTGCTGCCTGATCGGAAACATGCAGCTCTGAATTCCCCCAAATACAGCACTAGCCAAAGCTGGGACTTACTGATGTTGTACGTTCAGGCCAGGGTGCGATAAGCCAGGGTGCAGGTTCATTGCCACCTTCCTCTTCTTCATCACCTTCATCCTCTTCCTCAGAAACAGGCGGAGCTGGCAGGGGTTCACATGCTGGTTTTGTGCTCTGTGGACACACAGGAGCATGAGCGACAGTCACCACTTTGGCACTTGGGAGCTTTGATAATTACACACAACTTGGGCCTGCTCAGACATCATCAGGAACCAATCTGGACCTGCCTGTAGTCCTACAGGCCCCAGTGCTAAGTTACAGGTGGCACAACACCATTGAAAGGTTACAAATGACCCTGCTGTTTTGTTAAGCTGTCTTGGCATTTTTCATTCTTGCTGAAAACAACTAAACCATGGCCATGCTTAGCCAAAGTCTAATCTCACAAAATGCCATGCTTGGATATATCGCTGCAAGTCACATCCAGGTGCTGGTTAATTGCTTTGGCATTTTATCTACAGAAATGGTAACAGTTAATTACGCTAACAAGTGTCTACTGGCTACGTTAATTAACACCCTTCAAAGGGCAAAGCCCGCTTCGTTGTCTTGCTGGGAATCCGCTTTTGGAGAGATGGCTATTTGTTTCTTTCCTATTTTACCCATGGGCTAATCATATTGCCTGTTTCCACCGTGCTCAACTTCCCTGTCTAGCATCTGTTTAAAAGTGCTTAAACAGAAAGTTAGAAAACAGCCAGTGATCCCTTTGCTGCTGCTGCAAAGACTCTACAGTTGACTTTCTGTCAGCCTACAAGGCTGGCACTTGGTCACAAAAGGCAAACCTCACAGCTTGCTCCACCATTCCTAAATGCTATGAAAGCGAAAGCTTACGTTCACACTCACCGAAGGACGGGCTTGGACGTATCCACGGGCGATTTTACCTGCAATGTGCAAAGGACAGTTAATCAGATGCTGTTATGCAACTGCCTGTTGTGGGGAAACCCACGGAACAAGGAAACCCAAAGAGATACACAGCATCCCTCCAGCAGCAACAGCTATTTTACATAGCAAGCAGGATAACAGCACAATATACGAGGTGACTCTTAGTCTACT
Organism: Phaethon aethereus; assembly: GCF_964289735.1. Taxonomy (NCBI): domain Eukaryota; kingdom Metazoa; phylum Chordata; class Aves; order Phaethontiformes; family Phaethontidae; genus Phaethon; species Phaethon aethereus. Next base: position 69,031 of record NW_028114040.1, on the reverse strand, counting down.
CTTTCTTGTGTCTATTTTTTGCCCTGTTTGCCCAGTAAATGAAACAAGTAGAAACTTGGTCAAGAAAATGCAAGTTGCCCAAAGGTTCTGTTCCCCCCATAAAACTTCCCAAACCCCCCTTAGCCATGGCAGTGCCAGTCTGACATAGCACAGTTACAGCTCCTGAGTTCAGGAGCGTACACGAACTGTTTTGAATTTTGCATTTCAGCACAAAAGTAACTGCATTTTTAGCAAACATTAAGTGTCAGGTTAGACAGTCATTATGGAGGTTAAAAGAAAAAGAGACGCTTTCCCTCAAAAGAAAAGAAACGTTAGCAAATTCTGGAGATTAACTTCACAGCTTCTAGGACTTCTGAGAAGCTCTCCCAGTCTGCACTTTAGAAGTTGCACTGGTTGAACCAGCAAACTGAGGAGATTGCAGACTCCACTGCCACAGACTATCATGCGTGGGGGACTGAACCACTGCTGGTTAAACCCCAAATGCTGTCCACACCCTGTGGGATGCAGACACCCCCTTATTAGCTGAAGCTGTTGACAGGAGCTTTACCAAGGTAATGGTGTCTTAATGGCATTTTTGTTTAAACACCAACTCAGTTATGAAGGAGCAGCCAAAGAACACATCGAAAGAGAAGCCAGCTGGGAGTAAAAACCTCCACTTACTTGCTAGATGTGTCACCAGCCAGGGCCTGTCTGGCAAATAAACTAGAGAAAAAGCCAAAGAAAAGAAACCACGAACTGCAGCACAGACTTGCTCTCTCATTTTTGCAACAGAGCGCCACAACTTTGCAGGCTCTAGGCAACCAGGAGGAAAAAGGACATCCCCATCACATCTGCAGGCTCTTGGGCGGGAATGCCTACACCATGGGGGTCTTCCTGGAGTGAGCCTGCTATGGAGATCGCTCGGGACACTTATGCCTGCCTTCTCGTCCTCTGTGACACCGTGCCTCTTACATCACAATGGCAGCCGTTCTGGGTTGGTTTGGGAGTTTATGCACAGCAACCTCGTCCTCTGCATGGGGTTTGCGTGGCAAGGTTGTGGTGGCAGGGCTGCAGGGGTGGCTTCTCTGAGAAGCTGCTAGAAGCTTCCCCTGTGTCCGATGGAGCCCGTGCCCGCCGGCTCCAAGATGGACCCGCCGCTGGCCAAGGCCCCGGCAGTCAGCGACGGGGGCAGCGCCTCTGGGATAACGTATTTCAGAAGGGGAAAGCCGGCACACGGCATTTGAAGCCGGAGAGAGGAGTGAGAACGCGTGAAAACAGCTCTGCAGACACCAAGGTCAGTGCAGAAGGAGGAGGGGCAGGAGGGGCTCCAGGCGCCGGAGCAGAGGTTCCCCTGCAGCTCCTGGTGAAGACCACAGTGAGGCCGGCTGTGCCCCTGCAGCCCACAGAGCTCCATGCTGGAGCAGATCTCCACCTGCGGCCGAAGGAGGACCCCACCCTGGGGCAGGGGGATGCCTGAAGGAGGCTGTGACCCCGTGGGAGGCCCGTGCCGGAGCAGCCTGTTCCTGAAGGACGGCACCCCGTGGCTGGGGCCCAGGATGCCGACACAGTCTCACGTAGCCTGACGTGGTCCTGCCCTGCTGTGCCAGCCTGCAAGAGTTAGAGGAACCGGGTTGTCCAGAGCCGAGCCAAGGACTGAACGCTTTCAGGACCTGGTTAACTTTTTGTAGTTTCATCTCACTCAAACCTACAACCTAAGACAAAGCTTTCCTTCGGCTTCTCTATACTGGGTCTCCACTACAAAAGAACCCTGCAGTCCAGAAGAATACGCCCAGAGGACTCCGGGACTCCCTTGTAAGGGACTGGAAGAAGGGATGTGAGATGAGAAAGCACCTCCCGCTCACACTGCCGAGCTTCACCAGACCCCAGACAGCCATCCCCAGGGGACTCTGCAGTACTAAACCAACCACTGCCGTAACCCTGGGCTGGGCTGGGCAGCAGGAAAAACACCATGTTGTCGGTGTCTGGCTAGGGGCTATTTTCAGCTTGCTAGTGGAACTGTGGACCTATCCGAACGGCTATCAGAACTTCATGGAAGTTCCTGTTTAGAAAAGAATGAAGGAAAAGACTGCAGAACAAATATTTTCAAAAAGAATTCTCCAAATTTGCCACTGATTTTGCAGTTCAGAGTTCTGGAGGTTTTCCTCAAAACTCGAGTATCTGCTTTCACAAGTTAGTTGTTTGTGGCTGGTTTCCTCTGCTTAAGCCAATGTCCATCAATAGGCCAGCACGAAAATCAGCAAAGTGACTGGTTCGCAGCTCCTGCTGAGACAAGCACTCCCTGCTCTGGACAAAAGATAAGCATATCAGCTCTTCCGATGTCTTCAAGCACTTCCCTTCATTAAGTCCTAAATTAAGTGGGTGAGAAAGCAGAACTGGGACACTTCTCTTTAACCATTACAGCAGAACATACTCATGATTTCCTTATAGACACAATTTTGTTTGATCTTATCTCAGTATTACAGGCTTTACTCCTTAGTAAAACCTGTCCTGAAAGTGGCTCTAAAAAACCCCTCCAGTTATTTCAAGCTCAAAAGAATCATGAAAGCAATTTAAGAGAAAAGAGGGCAGGGGACACCTTCCTAACAGTAGCATAAAATCAGTTGTGGGGGAAAGTAGCCAAGGTGGAAAATTTGTAAGTGTTAAAACAAAATTAAACAAAACAAAACAGCAAAAACCAACCACCACACATGCTTAAATATAATTAGCTCAGGACTGTAACAAAAAATGACCACCCCTGTTTTCAGATAGCTTCATGAAAGCATAAGAAGATTGTCATTGCCCACATCACGATTTGCCCAAGGCAGATCTTCCAGACCTTGCTCATTTGGCAGCAAATTCTTAAGAACGCAAAAGCACGAAAGTGTGTAACATTTCAAAGATATAACCCACGATAACTCAAGGGCTCCGTCCTAATCTGGCATATACAAAGCTTGAATCAACGACACGCATCCTTATGTTCACGTGTGCAGGGTACCTGCAGATCTCCTGGCGCAAGCCTGCCTCAAACATTTAGCCTCAGTTGAAGGAGCCAGAATTCCTCCCTTTATCAGCTGACACACCTGCCCGTAACTATCGGCTCTGGAATTTATTTCATTGTGCCCTCAGCTAAAGCTACTGAACTTAGCCCTTGTGTGCTCCCCAGTGGCACTGAGATTCAGGTCTTTATAGTCCTGACAACCTGCCAAGGGCGCAGAAAACTCTACACAAGCAGCTTCCACTAAGGAAGCCTTCAGCCTCTGCACTCACACCAGCCATCAGTGGCAGGGCAGGTATGACAAAACGCTTGGTACAGCACAAGAACGAGCAGTGACGACCACCGTGAAGAAGCCACAGCCAGACTGCACCCCTTTACACGCAGCTGCCACCATTAAAAGACAGAACGTTATTGGCTTTGAGATCAAACACAAGCAGGTGTAGATCAATCCACTCTTTGTCCTCACAGTTAATGGCAGACACAGAGGAAACTGGGCTCTCTTACGCACCCAGCAGCTCATTATCTGAGAACACAGCACTGGCAGCTACCGCGTGCAACAAGCAGATTCATCTGGTTGTACTGCAGAATCACAAAGGGCTTGATGTGTTTTCCTAGAGTATGACCTGCGCAGGGGCGTGGGGCCAACGGCTAGGATTCTAATAGCATTAGCTGGCTGGAAATTAGCTATGACAACGTGTCATCTATCTGAGGACTATACAGTGGAGGTGCTGGAAGCTGGCTCCTGAGAAATGCCTGCAGTGCACTTTTACCTGATCATGCCACATAGATGTGTCTCTCCGATACATCTTTGCAAGCATAAAGCTAAGAAATAAAATAAGGATTGTTATAGAAGGCTGGCGTTTTTTTTCTCTCTTGGGACACATTGAAAACACCTCTTCCTGTCTCTCCATGGTGTCAACTGATGTTCTTTCAAAGGAGTTCTCTCTGACAGAGACGTACAATTCTTATAAAAACAAACTCTGATATTAGAAGAATTTGTAGTAGTAACAACAATCAGAAAATTGACACCAGCTGAATATCTGGGGCAGGAGGAATCCTGAGGCTGAAGGAATCCGCTCAGTACTGTAGTTGTCTACTGGGGGAAAAACAAAGCAAAACCAAAAGCAAAACCAAAACCAAACATACAAAAACAACCCTCACAAACCGCCCAACAGATTTCTGCAAAGTATTTTGGCTCTGATGACTGGTGAGAAGTCAGGAGTCTGCAGAGAATTTAGCAAGCCAAATATTCTGTTCAGTTGGGCCATCAGCACACAAGAAGGAGTTCACTCGGTCGTTCACTAGGTCATAGCCTTCTGCTCAAGCAGAAACCATCTGCTTTTGCCTTGAGCGTGGAAGGAAGCTCAGGCAACTCCAACCCAGTCATAGCTGCCCGCAGAGGCAGAAGGAATAGCCAGAGTGCTCTCCCGCTGCCTCTAAGCACCACAACAGGGTGAGTAGGGAGTCCTAAGTGACTCGGTGACACTCAACTGAGGATGAACACTGGGTACATACAATCCTGAGAGGTGCAGACAGTACACTGCTTCATCAGACAAGAAATACAGAATACGTACTCAGTTTCTCTAGGACCTCCTCATCTGTCCTCTCGGATTTTGTCTCCTGCCCGTCTGTGCTTCTGGACGAAGTGCTTGAGCTTTCAGATTGCAGACTGCTGGCTTCTTTAGCTGGTGCCAGTGCAGGGGCAGGCTCAGTTACAGACTGTGTGTAGATCTGTGACAAGAAATGACTTTGTGTCAGAAAGGTGGCTTGCAGAGATGCCCCTGAGATCATATTGCAAATGCAAACGCTTAAGAAGATGCTGTCTGCCCCATCCAGGGCTCTTAAAAAGTTGGGTTTTGTTGTCCACATCTGAAACTGAATGGGCAAAAAGGAAAGGCTCGTTTTACACAAGTTCATGGCCATGATTAAAATTAATTTTAAATTTTAAATTTTAAATTTTCATTGCTTTTCTAAAAGATGACTGAAACAATGAATCTACTGTGCTGCAAGGACTCAGAACTAGACGTGTTCAGGGCCCCAGAGCCTTGCTCCTTGGTGCTCCTGTGTTTTCACAGGTAAAACAAGGACGCTTTAGTTGGTACGTAAGTGCTGAAGAGAAGCAGGGAGCATTTCTCTTTTCTCATCCTAACCCTTGATCTGACTTCTCCTGAGGATTTCAAGCTTTGGGGAGTGGCCATTAGGAACTGCGTTCCACTCCTTCAGAGACCTACCTTCTCTGCACAATGTCGAGCTGCAAAGGACGCTTCTCACCAAACTTCAGGCATGTACAAGAGAAGGGGATGGTCTAAGCTGTTCACTTAGCTACTTGGACAGGCTGTGCAGAGGGACAGGGACCTCCAGGGGACAGTTTCTCCTGCAAGTATCCTGCAAGGGTGTGAACTGCGTCTGATGACCGCTCTCTCCACTGACGACAGAGAGCCTACACAGACACTTTGCTCAAAGCTGCTCACTGCTACAGCAGGAGCATTAAAAGACACAACACTACCTCGTATCTGATACTCAGATAAATTCACGGTCCCTATCAGAATCACGGGAAACTCATGACTAAATGGGAAAGTTCAAATCCTATTGTCCTGGTGTCAGTGGCCTGGGTGGAGCACTGTCATGGTAGGATCCCAGCCCGCAGAGTCTTCACCAGCAAGTGCTGCCTGATCGGAAACATGCAGCTCTGAATTCCCCCAAATACAGCACTAGCCAAAGCTGGGACTTACTGATGTTGTACGTTCAGGCCAGGGTGCGATAAGCCAGGGTGCAGGTTCATTGCCACCTTCCTCTTCTTCATCACCTTCATCCTCTTCCTCAGAAACAGGCGGAGCTGGCAGGGGTTCACATGCTGGTTTTGTGCTCTGTGGACACACAGGAGCATGAGCGACAGTCACCACTTTGGCACTTGGGAGCTTTGATAATTACACACAACTTGGGCCTGCTCAGACATCATCAGGAACCAATCTGGACCTGCCTGTAGTCCTACAGGCCCCAGTGCTAAGTTACAGGTGGCACAACACCATTGAAAGGTTACAAATGACCCTGCTGTTTTGTTAAGCTGTCTTGGCATTTTTCATTCTTGCTGAAAACAACTAAACCATGGCCATGCTTAGCCAAAGTCTAATCTCACAAAATGCCATGCTTGGATATATCGCTACAAGTCACATCCAGGTGCTGGTTAATTGCTTTGGCATTTTATCTACAGAAATGGTAACAGTTAATTACGCTAACAAGTGTCTACTGGCTACGTTAATTAACACCCTTCAAAGGGCAAAGCCCGCTTCGTTGTCTTGCTGGGAATCCGCTTTTGGAGAGATGGCTATTTGTTTCTTTCCTATTTTACCCATGGGCTAATCATATTGCCTGTTTCCACCGTGCTCAACTTCCCTGTCTAGCATCTGTTTAAAAGTGCTTAAACAGAAAGTTAGAAAACAGCCAGTGATCCCTTTGCTGCTGCTGCAAAGACTCTACAGTTGACTTTCTGTCAGCCTACAAGGCTGGCACTTGGTCACAAAAGGCAAACCTCACAGCTTGCTCCACCATTCCTAAATGCTATGAAAGCGAAAGCTTACGTTCACACTCACCGAAGGACGGGCTTGGACGTATCCACGGGCGATTTTACCTGCAATGTGCAAAGGACAGTTAATCAGATGCTGTTATGAAACTGCCTGTTGTGGGGAAACCCACGGAACAAGGAAACCCAAAGAGATACACAGCATCCCTCCAGCAGCAACAGCTATTTTACATAGCAAGCAGGATAACAGCACAATATACGAGGTGACTCTTAGTCTACTCTTTCTTGTGTCTATTTTTTGCCCTGTTTGCCCAGTAAATGAAACAAGTAGAAACTTGGTCAAGAAAATGCAAGTTGCCCAAAGGTTCTGTTCCCCCCATAAAACTTCCCAAAACCCCCCTTAGCCATGGCAGTGCCAGTCTGACATAGCACAGTTACAGCTCCTGAGTTCAGGAGCGTACACGAACTGTTTTGAATTTTGCATTTCAGCACAAAAGTAACTGCATTTTTAGCAAACATTAAGTGTCAGGTTAGACAGTCATTATGGAGGTTAAAAGAAAAAGAGACGCTTTCCCTCAAAAGAAAAGAAACGTTAGCAAATTCTGGAGATTAACTTCACAGCTTCTAGGACTTCTGAGAAGCTCTCCCAGTCTGCACTTTAGAAGTTGCACTGGTTGAACCAGCAAACTGAGGAGATTGCAGACTCCACTGCCACAGACTATCATGCGTGGGGGACTGAACCACTGCTGGTTAAACCCCAAATGCTGTCCACACCCTGTGGGATGCAGACACCCCCTTATTAGCTGAAGCTGTTGACAGGAGCTTTACCAAGGTAATGGTGTCTTAATGGCATTTTTGTTTAAACACCAACTCAGTTATGAAGGAGCAGCCAAAGAACACATCGAAAGAGAAGCCAGCTGGGAGTAAAAACCTCCACTTACTTGCTAGATGTGTCACCAGCCAGGGCCTGTCTGGCAAATAAACTAGAGAAAAAGCCAAAGAAAAGAAACCACGAACTGCAGCACAGACTTGCTCTCTCATTTTTGCAACAGAGCGCCACAACTTTGCAGGCTCTAGGCAACCAGGAGGAAAAAGGACATCCCCATCACATCTGCAGGCTCTTGGGCGGGAATGCCTACACCATGGGGGTCTTCCTGGAGTGAGCCTGCTATGGAGATCGCTCGGGACACTTATGCCTGCCTTCTCGTCCTCTGTGACACCGTGCCTCTTACATCACAATGGCAGCCGTTCTGGGTTGGTTTGGGAGTTTATGCACAGCAACCTCGTCCTCTGCATGGGGTTTGCGTGGCAAGGTTGTGGTGTGCAGGGGTGGCTTCTCTGAGAAGCTGCTAGAAGCTTCCCCTGTGTCCGATGGAGCCCGTGCCCGCTGGCTCCAAGACGGACCCGCTGCTGGCCAAGGCCCCGGCAGTCAGCGACGGGGGCAGCGCCTCTGGGATAACGTATTTCAGAAGGGGAAAGCCGGCACACGGCATTTGAAGCCGGAGAGAGGAGTGAGAACGTGTGAAAACAGCTCTGCAGACACCAAGGTCAGTGCAGAAGGAGGAGGGGCAGGAGGGGCTCCAGGCGCCGGAGCAGAGGTTCCCCTGCAGCTCCTGGTGAAGACCACAGTGAGGCCGGCTGTGCCCCTGCAGCCCACGGAGCTCCATGCTGGAGCAGATCTCCACCTGCGGCCGAAGGAAGACCCCACCCTGGGGCAGGGGGATGCCTGAAGGAGGCTGTGACCCCGTGGGAGGCCCACGCTGGAGCAGGCTCCTGGCATGACCTGCAGAAAAGTAATTGGTAGCAAAGCTGAGCCCATGTGGTAGTGAACACCACCTCCCTGTGCCTTGTACCTGGGCCGCTCCACATTTCCTGTGATGGCCACACGGTTTTTACCCTGCCTCCCCAGAACAAGGACAGTCCTTTCTGGACACCTCAATCCTGGGCAGAAAGCCCAGAGACTTCCTTTAATGACAGAAATCCAAAGAGCTACAATAAGCTTTTTAAATCAAGCACAGACAATAAAAAGCAAACAAACCCACCAAAGATGACGGGTAAACCTCTGAGGCACTACTGAGGATGAAAAGGTCTTCTGATAAGCCCACTGCCCCTCACAAAACAGACAAGTGGCTTAAACAGATGCCTGCAAAGAAACTGCAGATGGAAGAGAACCATGACACCTCAAGTACAAGCCACCAACGTGGAAATGGCAGCACGGACCTTTCTGCTGCTCCTCCTACGAGCTCTTTGCCAGCCATGTGAAGATGCAAAATCAAGGATGATCGAATCAGATCTGAAAAGCAACTGCCCCCCCCAAAGCCAAAATGATCAAGAAATCTCTTTGAAATAGGGATTCACAACCACTGTCATGAACGATGAACCGTGCCCTAAGCACACGCTGTGCCTTGAATTAGGACCTAAGGACTGCATTAGGTCACCACCACGAGCAGATGTTCAAGCCCCAAACCTCCAGAACTCACAGACAAACAGAATCACAGAATCACAGAATCACTAGGTTGGAAAGGACCTTTAAGATCATCAAGTCCAACCAATAATCCAGCGCCACCATGTCCCCTAAACCATGTCCTGAAGCGCCACATCCACACGTTTTTTGAACACTTCCAGAGATGGCGACTCCACCACCTCCCTGGGCAGCCTGTTCCAATGCCTGACCACCCTCTCAGTGAAGAAATTTTTCCTAATATCCAATCTAAACCTCCCCTGGCACAACTTGAGGCCATTTCCTCTTGTCCTATCACTAGTTACTTGGGAGAAGAGACCAACACCCTTGTCGCCACAACCCCCTTTCAGGTAGTTGTAGAGAGCGATAAGGTCTCCTCTCAGCCTCCTCTTCTCCAGACTAAACAACCCCAGTTCCCTCAGCCGCTCCTCATAAGACTTGTGCTCCAGACCCCTCACCAGCTTCGTTGCCCTTCTCTGGCACGCTCCAGCACCTCAACATCCTTCTTGTAGTGAGGGGCCCAAAACTGAACACAGGATTCAAGATGCGGCCTCACCAGTGCCGAGTACAGGGGCACAATCACTTCCCTACTCCTGCTGGCCACACTATTCCTGATACAGGCCAGGACGCTGTTGGCCTTCTTGGCCACCTGGGCACACTGCTGGCTCATGTGCAGCCGGCTGTCAGCCAGCACCCCCAGGTCCCTTTCTGCCGGGCTGCTCTCCAGCCACTCCTCCCCAAGCCTGTAGCGTTGCATGGGGTTGTTGTGGCCAAAGTGCAGGACCCTGCACTTGGCCTTATTAAACCTCACACAGTTGGCCTCTGCCCATAGATCCAGCCTGTCCAGATCCCTCTGCAGAGCCCTCCTACCCTCCAGCAGATCAACACTCCCACTCAACTTGGTGTCATCTGCAAACTTACTGAGGGAGCACTCAATTCCCTCATCCAGATCATCAATAAAGATATTGAATAAGACCGGCCCCAGAACCGAGCCCTGGGGAACACCGCTTGTGACTGGCCGCCAGCCGGATTTAACGCCGTTCACCACAACTCTCTGGGCTCGGCCATCCAGCCAGTTAACCTCCACCATTTTTTCAGCAATGTTTCAAGTCACGCGATACTCAGGCCAGGATTTTACAAACTGTCACTAAACTTAACGATAGTCACCTCTTTGCAGGTTTCTGACTCAAAAGCAAAAGCCAAAAAGCCAGGTACCCTTGGGGAAACCCTTGTCCTTCCGTGTGGCTGGTGCCTTCCCATGCCTCTTCCTCAAGGCAGGAGAAATGACCGTGAGTGTGGAAGTCCACACAAATTCAGAAGCACACTTAATCCTCTGGTCGTCATTACCTGTGGGCCAGAAGTCCTCTCACCCCTCCCCAGAAGTGCCCGTTAGTCCTCTGGAAGTCATTCTCCAAGAACTGCAACTCCTCCACGCCTGCCTACCTACGACTCACCAGAAATGAGTCGGACCACACCAGCAGTGAAACTGCCCAACCTGCTGTAGACATATTACACCAGAAAAGATGTTTACAAGACAGAAAACAACACAACCCACCAGAGCACCCAAAAATCAACCAGAAGAAACATCGTACGCAAACCACAGGTGCCTGTCTAACCACTATAAAGACACACGAGCTAAAAAAGGACTCTCCACAAAAAAAGGCTACACAGAACACAACCAAGGTAGAAATAACCTAACCCCAGGAACCCAGGGCAACAAATGCACATTCTGTCCATAACAGTAACATGCTTTAATCCCACCTCGCTTAAACTCTGGCACCCCGAAACCCTGCCACCCCATAACCCTAGCAAACGGTAGCCCTAGCATCCCCTAATCCTTGCACATTGTAGCTCTAGGATGTCAAAACCCTGAACACAAACTCCCTGGAAATCTCTGCCAGGGCCTTCAGGTGGCCCCGGATTTCAGACATCACAACTTGGAAGTGGGAGCAGGACCACAGCCCCAGGGATGTCACCAGCTTCCATCTTCACATCATCCCTCACACCCTGATAAAGCACCCGGCTTAAACACTCCCAGGGAGAAAGGCTGAGGCTCTCGTAGACGTTGAACCGGCCAGCCACAGCCACGGGGCTTCAGCTCATCTTTGCTGTGTCAGAGCCACCAGGCAGATGACTCCGTCCTCCTTGAGACACTCCTCAGGGCAGACGTACCGAGCGCCAGGTGGCTGGATATGGCCTTTGCGCTATGGGGAGGCGCGTTCTGGGAGCAGGATCTCTCACAGGGGCACTGGGAAGCCCTCTTGCATCCCTGAGAGACATCTCTGTGCCACTCCATACCTCACCAAAACCAGGGGTGGAGGAAAGCTGCTTTCATGGTCTCCAAGAGAACCAGCTCACCTGGGCCACTCTGTGCCCACCAGGCACCTTTGCTGTCAGGCGGGTCTCAGCATTGCCCTGCAATCAGCTGTCTCCTCCCCGCAGGGCACTCTCCAGCACAGGGTACGTCTCCACTTGCTCAGCCTGTGGGCAAAGATCGAAGGGGAGGGATGGGTTTGCTTTGCCCTCATTCCCAGGGTGCCACGAGAGAGACCTGCCACCCCCAAATCAGCCATGTGACATGGACACCACATACGAGTGGTAGACGTGGGTCAGGACGGCTGTGGGGAGCGGGCAAGCCAATCTGCGGTGCCCCCGGTGCTGGCTGAAAGCAGAGCTGGAGGCAACGGGGCGAAGCCCAGGGCAGCCGGCAGCAGGGCCCGGCAGGGCGCAGCGCCCGCAGAAATGCCCGGCTCCTTCAGCCTCGGCCCCGGGGCTGCAGCACGGCGACGCCACCAGCTGGGGCTTCACTGGGAAAAACCAGGCAGGGGTGACCCTGAACTCCCACACACGTACCCGGCCCCGGGACTTGGCAACCTGGCCCTCTGCCCATCGCCACCAGGGCATCCAGAAAGCAGCGCCACTGGCCATGAAGTGGTCCTGACACATCGCTCGACGCACGAGTCTTTAACCAGCAGGCGTAAAAAGAGGACAAATCCTGGAGGCCACCGCTGTTCTGCCCTTCTCCATCCCCTTGTCCTCATCCACATCCCTCTGTTTCTCAGTCTCTCTGCATTCTTTCCCGTCCTCCCCTTGCTCTCTGTCCTGCTCTCTGTCCCGGCCTCCCCCTTTCTCTCTCCCCTTCCTTTTCCCTCTCACCCTTCCCCCGCTGTCCCTCTCTCCTGCTCCCTGGCCCATTTCTCTCGCACTCCGCTCTCCTGCTGCCTTTGCTCTCTCTGTCCCCTGTCCCGCTGCCTCACTCGGCCTCTGTCAGTCCGTCCCTCTGTCCTCCTTCCTGCCCTTCTTCTTCTCTCGCTGGCCCTCTGTCCTGCTGCTTACCACTCTTTTCCTCCCACACCTCCCTGTCCCCTTCCCCTCCAGCTCTTTCCCGCTCCATCCCTGTGCCGCCTCCTCCTCACCACCGGTTCTCCTTCCTCCACTGCCTGCCCAGCTCCCCCCCATTCTCCTCGTCCCTCAGTCCGTCTCCCGTCCCTTTCCAGACACCCCACTGCCCTGCCCCAGCCCTCTCTGCCGCTCTGTGCCCCTCTCCTCCTCTGCCCAGCTCCCCCTGGGCCTGGGTCTGGGTCTAGGCCTGGGCCTGGGCCTGGGCCTGAACAGCCCTGGGCAGGCAGCCATGGGGATGCAGGGGGCAGGGCCTGGCCGGGGGGCGGGGTGCAGGGGCAGGCAGCAGGAGGGCGTGCCCCAGGGCATGCCGGGAGCTGTAGTCCTGGGCCCAGGGCTGCTGGGTGGCCATCTTGGCCTTGGAGGCACAGTCTCTGCTCCAGCGGCTGTGGGGCTGCCCTGAGGGCCGGGGCCTCTCAGCCTGCATCTGGCTCGGGTTTGCGTGGGCTGTCTCTGGCCTTGCTCTCCTGGCGACGTGCCACTTCCTGCCTCTGGAGAGGAGCTACCGCAGCTGAAGCTGAAGAGCCCAGCAGAAGGGGAAGCAGCTGGAGAATGAAATGAAGGGGATCCCAGCAGCTACTGCCTCCAGATGCAGACAAGAGCCAGCCGGCCTCTCCAGGTGAGGAAGGGTCCCTCTCAGTAGTCCTCAGCAGACCAGACCTCCAACGTGCACCGCGGGGTCTGCATAAGTGAGGAAAAGCACAGTACGGCCATGTAGTGGGTGTGTGTGCATGGCTGTGCATGCAGGCAGCCTCACGTCGTACGAGCTGTAAGGCACCAACGTGTTCTCTTTGGTGGAGGACAGTCAAGTGAGTGGAGCTACAGCAGAGGATGGGAGGAAGGGGCAGACAGAGAGAGGTGCCTGAACTCTGTACAATTTGCCTGGCAGGGCAGAGAGCAGGAGCTCTGGTGAGTGCTGGGTCCCTGGGGTCACATCACCCCTCTTCTGTGTCCCAGTCCCTCCCTGCCCCCTCTGCGTAATTTTTTTTTCCCGCTTCCCTTTCCCTTCTCTGTTACCATGCTCTGCTCTCAGCCTCCCCTTTCTCTTTTCTCCAAGTCTCTCTCATTCTCTGTCATCCTACCTCTCCCTTTACTTTCCCTCTTGCCCCTCTTTCCTACTCCTACAGTCTCTCTCTGTCAGCAGGCCAGCGTGGATTTTTCCATCTCCATCTCTTTGAATCATAGAATCATAGAACGGTTTGAGTTGGATGGGATCTTTAAAGGTCATCTAGTCCAAACCCCCTGCAGTGAGCAGGGACCTCTTCAACTAAAGCAGGTTGATCAGAGCCCCATCCATCCTGACCTGGAATGTTCCCAGGGATGGGGCATCTTACCACCTCTCTGGGCAACCTGTGCCAGTGTTTCACCACCTCATGGCAAAAAATGTCTTCCTTAGATCCAGCCTGAATCTACCCTCTTGCAGTTTAAAACCGGGTAGTTTCTTTATCCACATGACAAACCCCAGTCACCCAAGCTCAAGGAGTCTGTCCTTTCTTCTCTTTATAAATCTCCCTGCAGCAAGGAACCCATGTGAGATTTCCAAGCATTCGTGCATATCTTGGTCAAGCTCACCTACTCCTGCAATCACGTGTATGCTGGTGTTTGTAGCCTTTTGCTAGGCTTGAAGTGTGTGTGATGGTGGGCAGGCCATCAGCAGCGTCTAAGAGCCTGTTGTTTGCATTGCTCTGTATAGGGACAGTGCCCTATTGGAGAATCACACTGCTGCATCTGGATTCATTCTTCTGGGATTTTCTGACCACTCCAGCCTGCAGGGCTTGTGCTTCACAGTGTTCCTGGTCATCTACCTCGTGGTCCGGTCCTCACAGGGAACAGCTTGATTGCACTCATCACGGTGGTGGACTCAAGCCTCCACAGCCGCATGTATTTCTTCCTGGGGAACTTGTCCCTCCTGGAGATCTGCTACACATCAGTCACTCTGCCAGAAATGCTGGTGGGTTTCCTGACAGAAGATGGCAGGATCTCCTTCCTTGGCTGTGCTGCCCAGCTGTATTTCCTGGTTTTGCTGGGCAGCATGGAATGCCTTCTCCTGGCTGCCATGGCCTGCGACCGCTACATAGCCATATGTAACCCCCTGCACCATACCTTCACCGTGAGCAGGGGTCTCTGCATCAGACTGGTGCTGGGGTTGTGGGCGGCTGTCGTACCTGTGCAAGTAGGACAGGCCTACCAGGTGTTCACTTTGCCCTTCTGTGCATCCCATGACATTCATCACTTTTTCTGTGATGTGCCCCCTCTGCTGGAAGTGGCCTGTGCAGACACTTTCTGGAACCAAGTGACGCTGTCCACAATCATCCCGGTATTTGCAATCCTTCCCTTCTCCTTAATAGTTATTTTTTACATGAAAATTATCATGGCAATTCTGAAAATACCTTCAGCTCTGGGAAGACACAAAGCCTTTTCCACCTGCTCTTCACACCTCGGGGTGGTGATGCTCTTCTATGGCTAGGCCACAGTTGTCTACTTAAAGCAACGCTTGAGGGATTCTGTAGACACCGACAAATACCTTGCCCTGTTTTACACAGTTGTGCCCCCCATGTTTAACCCTGTCATCTATAGCCTGAGGAATAAGGAAGTGAGAATTGCCTTGAAGAGACTCCTATGGACAAAGTGATACTACAGGGTATGTAAAATAGTCCCAAGTGTACCAACAGTCCCACTGGGGTACGTGGTTGCCTGAACAAAGGCATCCCGTATTTGTTCAAACAAAACCACACGTCCAGCCTGGCGTTCATCCTCCTCAGGAAGGGAAGAGGTGTCCAGATGCGCTCCTGTTATGTCACGCCCCACCATGACGTCTTTGTACTCCAGAGCATCTTCAGTGCTCCTGAGTAGTTTAATGCAAATAGCGACTTCAAGCTGTGTCTGACCAACGTCATGTTAAAGGGAAATAGTCAAAGTGTGGTCAGGAGTCAAGGAGGCCAAGAGGGTGACACCACTGATGTAGAGATGACTACCCTCGGGTTTGAGAAATCACTTGCTAGACCCCGTGGACTATCTACAGTGTCTCTGTGTGGAATCAGCTTAAAAAGTGAAAGGACACAAAGGTCATTGTCTCCTGCTATGACATCTTGCACCGAGTTGTGTAATGTTTGAGTAACTTGACATCAATAATAAAAATTAAAAGAAAAAAAAAAAATCACCAGGGGGACAGTCCAGCACTGGAATAAGGTCCCAGAGACCTGTGGGGTTTCTGTTTTCCATGGTTTAACCCCAGCTGGCAAGTAAGCACCACACAGCCGCTCTCTCACTCTCTGACAGTGGGATGGGGGAGAATATCAGAAGAATAAATGTGAGAAGACCCGTGGGTTGAGATAAAGGCAGTTTAATAGGTAAAGCAAAAGCCACGCAGGCAAGCAGAGCAAAACAAGGAATTCATTCACTACTGCCCATCAGCAGGCAGGTGTTCAGCCATCGCCAGGGAAGCAAGGCTCCATCATGCCTAACATTACTTGGAAAGACCAGTGCCATCACTCCCAACGTCCTCCCCTTCCTTTTTTTTCCGCCAGATTTTATTGCTGAGCATGACGTCAGATGGTCTGGGATATCCCTTTGGTCAGCTGGGTTCAGCTGTCCCAGCTGTGTCCCCTCCCAGCTTCGTGTGCACCCCCAGGCTCCTCGCTGGTGGGGCAGTGTGAGGAGCAGAAAAGGCCATGACGCTGTGCAAGCACTGCTCAGCAGTAGCTAAAACATCCCTCTGTTATCAACACTGCTTTCAGCACAAATCCAAAATATAGCCCCGCAGTAGCGACTATGGAGAAAATTAACTTTATCCCAGCCCAAATCAGCACAAGCCTTTAGGTACTGAATCTGCTTTGCACTCTGAAAGCGCCTCTTTGCACAGCCAGGCCAGTGGGTGTTTTTTAGCCCCAGTGCATATGGAGCACTGAAGCGTGTTTCCACATACGGAGCAGCTTTGCACAGTGTCCGCTCCAAGAGGGGAAACACCTCAGCCTGCAGTTGGAAATGGCTGATGCTGTGGGGGATAAATGTGTTTCCCGAGACAATATTTGATGTGCATAGAGTACAAAAAGATTGTGAAGGTGAGTGAGGAGGATAGAAGCAGGTAAACATCCAATGGAGCTTTGCGGAAGGAGGATGGAGCGGTACGCAGCATGAGGTGATAGCAGGGGGACCAGCACATAGGAAAGACTTTTGTAGGGAAGGCTTTACCAGGAAGCACCCTGACTTCTCCCAGCTGAAAAACTAGAGACTGGGCAGTGTATTGAAGTGCAGGTGAGAAGTGTCCTGGAGTAAAAGACTTTTGATGAGAGAAGGTTGGAGAGATTTGGGTTGCAGAGATTTGAGGTAGCCCTTTGACGATCTGAGGAGGCTGAGCTTTGGAAATGAGGAAAATAAAGCATCTCTCAAGGATGTTTTGGGAGTAGCGCTACTCTTCACATAATAAGGGCTGTTGGGAAAGGGAGTGCTGGGATCTCTGGTCCAGCCTCTCAGCAAAGGGTGGGGTATCGCCAGTCCCAGGGTCAGGTTGGCTGAAAGCTGAAAACCTCTAAAGGTGGAGGTCACAGAGAGTCTCTGGGTGTCCTGCTGCAGTGCGGCACCACCCTCTGTTCAGTTTTTCTGAAGGCCCAGCGTGAAGGTCCCAGCAGGAAGCCCGTGGCTGTTGCCTCTGCCAAGATTCAGCTGCTTTCCGGCTGCCCTGTGCCTCCCCTTCAGCAGACTGAAAAGGCCCAGTTCCCTCCGCCTCTCCACACAGCTCATCTGCTTTAGGCCCCTAAGCCCATCATGACAGACTTCCTCTAGACTTCCTCCAATTTCTCCGTCCACCTTTCAAAATGGGAAACTCACTGGCTCATGTGGCATCCATCATAACTCCCATGCCCTTCTCCTCAGGACACCCCTCAGCCGGTCATGTCACAGCGTGTCCTTGTGCATAGGATTTATCCTGCCCTCGGTGAAGACCTTGCTCCATCACCTTGCAAAACTTCAAGAGGTTCCTCTTGGCCAAAGCCACAAGGGTGTGAAAGTCCATCTGGACTGAAATACCAACACGTCCGCATTTAAGATTTGTGGGCCAGTGCCTCCAGCAAGGAAGCAATAGGGGGAATTGCAGGCCATGCAGGTAAGGAAAGAGAATGATGTGTTTAACTGAGATGCAACCCCTGGTGAAAAACCCTACAGCAACCATCTCGGAAGTACCATAGGAGGGTACAAACCAAGAAAGGCAGGGCCAGTGGGGAAAGGATTAACGTGGTAGGCTCTTCTTTTGCAGGGTAACAGAGAACAGCCTGGGCAGGGGGAAATGGAAAAGTGGTCAAGGCTGTTTGGGGGCACCTGTGAAGCAGCCCTGCACCTGATGTGAATTACTGCTGTGGTCAGGGAGAACCTGAGAGCTCTCCCTAATCTGGAAACAGAAAGGGGAAGGAAGTGCAGCATCATTCAGGTTGGAAGGGACCTTGGGAGGTGTCTCAGCTCACCTCCTGCACAAAGCAGGGACAGACAAGACTATGAGGGCTTTATCCAAACACATGTGGTCACATTCTGGGATAGAACTGGCTGTGTTCTGGAATAGAACCGGCACATACTCCCTGGGAAACGCTTGGTTATCGTCACGTTGGAAAAGTTTCTCCCTGTATGTAGCCTGACCGTCTCTTGTTTCAGCCCATTGCCTCTTGTCCTTGTGCCTTGTACCATGAACGTGACCCTGACACAGTCTGTCCCGGGAACAGTGCCGTGCTGCTGTGTGTTCCCCCAAGATCTTCCTTTGTCCAGGCTGAACAAGCCCAGCTCTTTAACCTTCACGCATTGCAAGTGCTCCAGCCCTGAACACGGTGGTGGCCCTCCACTGAACTGGCTTCAGTTTTCCAGTGTCTCCCTGGCGTTGTGGGGTGTCAAAACCTGGGAAGTATTGTGGATCTGTTCTCAAATGTGCTGAGCAGAGGGGGATAATCACTTCCACCCTCTGTGCTCTTTCTCATACAGCCCAGGATGCTGCTGGCCGCCTTTGCTGATGGCTCATGTTTTGCCTAATGAAGCCCAAGGACCATCACAGAGCTGCTACCCAGCCACACAGCCCCTGGCCTCTGTCATTGCAGGCGCTTAGTTCAGTTTGGGGGAAGGACTTTGGATTTGTCCTTATTGGATATCACAGCCTGTCTACGTCCTTTGGCCCTGCCCGCCACTTTGGTGTCTGCTCTCCTCAGTGTGGTGTCATCTACAAATGCTATGAGAAATCATCCTCTCACCTCCTCCAGGTCATAAAAAAACACATTAAACAGGGCAAGTTGCCATATAGACCCCCGCAGGACCCTACTAGCTAGATGCCTCCAGGCAGAGTACCACAGATTGTCCACGTCCCTCTGAGACCACCTGGTTATTTACCCATCTACTTATCCACCATGCAGGCCATAATATCCTAACT
Source organism: Phaethon aethereus (assembly GCF_964289735.1). Lineage (NCBI taxonomy): Eukaryota > Metazoa > Chordata > Aves > Phaethontiformes > Phaethontidae > Phaethon > Phaethon aethereus. The sequence goes on along the minus strand of NW_028114040.1, from coordinate 50,277 downwards.
TGGGCACAAGAATGTTGTGCAGGATGATGTCGAAGGCCTTGCTGACTTCCAGGTAAAAGCCCACCGCTGCTTTCCCTACATCCAGCACTCCTGCCCTGTCATCACAGAAAGCAAAGGGGATGGCCAGGCACAATCCCCCCTGGGTAAATCCCGTCACCTTCTGTTCCAGACACACAGCAATGGGATGCAAGTGGACACGCTCGGGGCCACAGCCTCTTAGTTCCCCTGCTCATTTATTGGCCATTTTTGAAAAGTGCCTGCAATGGGTGGGTGGTGCCATCCATCAGAGAGTTCTCCCAGTCTCCATGGCCTTTTAAAGATGATGTAGAGTGGCCTCACTGTGACATCAGCCTGCGCTCTCAGCTCCCTGGGATGTCGCCCCTCTGGTCCCAGAGGCTGGTAAGGATTGCGTTTGCTCAAGTGACCCCTAAGTGATCCCCATCAACTGCTGGTTGTCCTCCTTGAGAGTCCTGCCCTGAGTCACAGAGGCCTGGGAGACCTTGCTGGGGAAGACGCAGGAGAAGAAAACATGGGGAATCTCAGGTCTATCAACAACTGCTCTTCCTAAATCCATCGGTGTCCACACAGCATCTTTGTTTCTTCTTCAAGTGTTCCTGAAGTAGTAAACATTGATTATGGTGCCCTTGCATTGACTTACAGGTTTAGACTGAACTTGGACCTGGACCACTGCTGTGCTTGGAGGATGCTGTTCTCGAACACTGGCTGTACTGAGCTCTGCCACACGCCTTGGCAATTGATTCCATCACATTCACAGCTCTGTCTCCAGCAGTAATGGCTCCAGCTCATCCTGGCTGAGGGCATTGCTGCACATTTGGGCTGAAGCATCCCAGCTGTGGAACCAGGCAAGCTCTGGCTTGCCATGAGGAAACCTGGTACCAAGTGTCCAAGACCCAGTGTGTGCAAAGGCTTTGCTTGAGAGCAGAGATGGGCATAGCCAAAAGAGAGCTGCATGTCTTTCTAGCCCAGGACTAAAGACCCAGGATGAAATACCTAAATTCACTCATCTGCAGGCATTCCCCCCGAGCTGGGAATAATACCTTGTCACCTTCCTGGTGTGCTGCCTAAACAGGGGAGAAAACAAGTGATTCTCCTGGCTTATATGGCATTGGTTGAAGCATAAGGGACACATTCGGCCACACATTTCTTGCTTCCTTGTGACTAATGAAGTGCATTTGAAAGGAATGCCTTTAGCCAAATGCCAAAAGCCTTTGGCATTTGGATTTCCTGCTGCTGCTGGAATGCCGCTAAGCTGTCTTCTTTGGATTTGATTCTAATTCTTGGCTCTCATAAGCCTGGAAGCCTCTTGCCATATCCATAGGTGTTCATTCTGACAAAGACACCTCTGTGCTGCCCAGTCTGGCACGTCGGTCTGTTTTCACGCAGACTGTCTGTCTTAATACAGACGTGACAGATAGATACACTTCTTCTGTGCGATTCTGTGCAATAAACTGCCACAGGGCTGTTGAGCCCCTGGCATCGGAGGAGGTGAGGATGTAGAACGGAGCGTGGAGATTGTACCTGTAACTTAAACGTGGGGTGGTTTGGTTCTTTTTTCCGTGATCGTTTTCCATAGCTGCGTACATTTTACCTGACTGAGAGGCTTGCTTGCTTGCTGCCTTCCCTCTCCAGGTGCAGAGCAAGGCTTCTGCATGATGTGTACAATGGAAGTGCACATGGAGGAGGTCCTGTCTTGCTCAGGCAGTGCCATCACACCTGTGCCTGTCGTCAGCGAGCTTCCACGTGAGTCATTTCAGATAGTTTGATTTTGAGGCATTTGGGGATTTCTTGAAGAACCCTGTGCGTAACTGTTTATGCCAGGCTAACGTTCGGGAGGCGACCTTTCCGGAGGGTAAGATTTCTTTCCCTTTTCTCTGAGATCAATGTGAAAACCTGGTTCTTTGTTAGGAATAGGAGAACATTTCCAGCTTGGCACACAGGAAGATGCGCATGAATTCTTCTGCTACGCCCTGGATGCCATGCGGAGAGCTTGCTTGAGTGGAAGCAGCAAGTAAGCATAAGCACATGGCCACTGAAACCGCCCTCTAGCCGTTTTGACTCCTTTCTTTACGACCGCCAGTGAAAGCCTCGGCCCAGGGCTTCCCTAACAAGGAAGACTCTTTGAAGAGCTAACTCTGCCTCCCATCTTCTGAGCTCCGATTACCGTCTGTTTGCAGCTGGGACACATCTTCTCAAGCTACCACAGTCATTCATCAGGTCTTTGGAGGATTTCTAAGATCCAGAGGTACTTTCAAAAGCTACTGCTCTCCTTGCAATGATCTGTGGCTCATCTTCGGTTTGTGGCAAAGAGCTGCTAGTATGCAACAGTATGTGCAGTGTGGCTAAAGGAGCGTGTGTGTCGGTCATTTGAACGGGCAGAGTTAGTCTCCCTGCCATCCTGATGAGGGTTCCTCTTTGCCTTCCAGTAACGTGCTTCAGCTGCAAAGCCGTTTCCGACACCTACGAGGCATTCCTTGATATTCCTTTGGATATCAAGGTAAGATGTTTTGAACTTGTGGTGCAAAAGGTTTCAAGGCCCCTGCAGGGGGCCTGGTTGGTCTCCAGTAAGCTCTGTTGACTGAAAACTCAGGGCTGTTACCACGCAAGAGCTTGGTGGTGGGTGGGAAGGGAAGGGGACTTCTGTGCTCCTTCTGTGCAAGCCCTCTAAAATGGTCTCCCTCTGCAGGGTGCTGGGTTGCAGCTGGGCAAATGGTAATGGCCGCATCTACAGCCATGATAGATGTACAGCCACGCTGTCATACCTCTCTGCTTTGGGCTGCCTCAATGCACGTCTGATTGCTCGACGCATGGGGTTGATTGCTTTTGTTAGCTTTGGCCATGCGTCCCACAGGCAACGCGGGTACCGCACAGGCGTAGCTGCTTCTTGGGATAATGCTGGTACCACACGGGTAGCTATTTCTTGGCATTTGGAATTTCCAGGAGCTTAGTACTGTCCTTTCTTCCTCATCCAGGCAGCCTCATCTGTCACTGGCGCTCTGGACGACTTTGTCAAACCTGAGATGCTGGAGGGCGAGAATGGCTATAAATGTAGCAAGTAAGACTATTAACTGTCGACACCGTTATGGTATCGCACGTCTGGGACAAAAAGTTATGTTTTCATTTAATTTACAGCTACAGTCCTGAGACGGCTGGTTTGGTTTGGTTTGGTTTCTTCTTCCCCATACCACTGATACTGCTGTAAAGACTGTAGGCTGCTGCTCTCCGAAGTGAGCCACTCTCGACCAAAGCTGCCTGCAGTGAGAGTGAATGGACTTAAGGGGTCCGCAATGCAAACATTTGCATACGACAGTTGGGCAAAACAAGCCTGAACGCAGCCGTACGCTCAGAGAAGCAAACGCTGCCAGCCTTGGTTGGGAGCCAGCACTCGTGTCTGATGCGTCTGAATATATAAAGCCCGAATATCTGCTTGTTACCACTGGGAAAGTCAACGTTAACGAGGAGTTGCTAGGTCCAGGGGGGTATTAGAAAAAATGAATGCCAGGTTCTTGTTTGCCCATGGAGACTCCCAAGGAACATGTCCTGCCTTTGAAACGCGCATGGCAGAGAGGTGGTCGCTGCGGAAGAAGGAGACAAGCGTGCTAAGCACCTCACAGCTGAAATGCCTGCTCCTGAGTGTGCTCTGTGGCGTGTGACCAGCAGAGTCATACTGAAGGAGCAAGTTTCTGTCTTTCCAGTGGGCTGGAAGAGAAAGTCCCTGCACATGTACGGCATCTTCTTCACTTTGGGTAAACCATCCTGTCGCTCCCAGTCTTTCCTCGTTGGTGTTTTCCTTCTCTCTTTGACCAGGAATTTTTCTCCTCAGCGATCACCACCTCCGAGCAGTGTACCTAAGGCTCACGCAGTTTTATAAAGCACCTGTCTTTTAACGCGTCCCTGGGCATTCACTGTGGCCATAGAATTCCCAGCCCGGCACTTGGACATCGGGCTTGGAAGAAGAGGCTGCTTAATTCTTTCCACTTCCTACCTATCAACAGTATTTGTCTTGACGATGTAAAGCGACGTACGTCAGTATTGCTCTGTCTTTCCCTGTGACAGCAGCGGAATTGCCCTGCTCACCCTGTATGCGCTGCCTTTCTGGGGACCACATAACAAACCGGCAACAAAGGGTTTCATTTCCAAGGGTTTTGGATGGTTGCGTCTCTGTCCAGGATACCTCCGTCCACGAAGACGGGGGCTGTGGAATGCCTTTGTCCTGGAGAAGGGCTGTTTGCTTCTTTGGGATTTTCAGCGTTGATCAATGAACTTTGATGGGCATCCGATGCAGCTTCTAGTGCTGAGGACTGAGCCGCCTTCTGCCAGCTCTTCCAGCATTGCTATATTCTCTGTCCTTGCCTCGTTGTGCTGTAGGGCTGTCCTCTTACGCCCCGCTATGGTGTCTGTGCCAGCAAGCCTGATGAGCAGTGCATGGGTTCACAAAAAGGCCACTGGTATCACGCAAGTAAACATCACTCGAGTAGCGTAGGCATGCGTGAGCCATGAAAACTTGCTTTGAGTTACGCTTTTTTGTTGGATGGGGTGTGGAGTGGAGAGAAGATGCCTTGCAACTCTTGGGTGCGTGCTTGTTTTCAAGGTGTGAACGGCTGGCTGCTGCGTCCAAGAGGCTCACGATACATCGTTCCTCCAATGTCCTGACAGTGTGCTTGAAGAGATTTGATGCTTTCTCCGGCAGAAAGGTTACCAAGGTAGGTACGCAAGTGCACTGCAACTTTGTCTGCTTGGAGGGAGACATTTCCCGAAGGAGAACCTTCCCTTGTTTGGAGGTTGTTCGCGTCTGCGCACGATGGCTGTCGAGTGCAGACGTCTAAGAAAAAACAGTGCAACAGCTGGGCCTTGCTCCTTCCCTCATGGTATGAGGAAAGCACCTCCAATGGGAAGAAAAGCACCTACTGTGCTCGTAAAGAGCTGGCTTGGCCAAGAACAGTTTTCTGCCACTTAAATGATGAAACGGCAAAAGCCATTTTCAATGAACCAAGAAGATACATATATATATATATATATATACACACATATATTTATATACACAGCCTCTAGCCTGTGTTTGGTGACCCGGTTGTCTCAGGCTTTTCCCTAAAGATGCTCAAGATAATTTTGGAGTCTTCTTGGTCTCTCTTTAGGCTGTGCAGTACCCAGAACATTTGGACCTCGGCGCGTACATGTCTCAAGCAGCTGGAGAACCCCTGCGCTATTCCTTGTACGCCGTGCTGGTACACGAAGGTTTCAGCTGTCAGGAAGGACACTACTACTGCTTCGTGAAGGTAAAAGTTAACTTTGTTTCCATCAGTGTGAAAATCGGTGCTGGTGAAGAGAAACTGGGATGCAAATGCTCCTGGTAAGCACTGTTCTCGGGGAGAGCGTCTCAGGAGGTGCTTGCTCCGATTGATGTTGGTGTATTGTGTCCTTCAGGGGTGTCCCGTCTGTGGTTTTGTTCCCAAACCCTGCAGTTCATCTAAGGATAGCGTTGCCTTTCTTTGCAGGCCAGCGATGGACGTTGGTACAAGATGAATGATGACTCTGTAGCTCTTTGTGACATCGAGACAGTTCTCTGCCAGCGTGCATATCTACTGTTCTATGTCAGGTAATAACAAGTATGAAGGGGTGTTCAGAACACACGCCCTGTCCTCCTGCTAGTCGTCGCCTTGTTGTTGTTGTTGTTGCTTCCTCCGGTGGGTTTTGCTTGCTGTCCTTGGAGAGAATGACTGTCCAACCGAGTTGTGTCTGTTCTGCAGTTCGCCAGGTGCTTTCTTCTCCCTCCTTGCTTGGTACTAAACTGTTGCGCTTGTGTAAATTGCTAGCTGTCTGCTGTCTGAGAGTGGCTAGCTGTGAAAAGGGCCGAAATGGATGTCCGAGAGGGTGTAAAGATGAGTTACTGCTCCGAAAGGGCCAGACACGGCTGGAAGACCATGATGTAATTTCCAGCGTCTAGTGCTGGTTCAGTCTTCTGCATGTCCTATCAAGTGCTGCCGGCACACAACAGCCTGGGCCTGAAGCCACAAGGAGGTTGCAAGAACAACCCTAAACTAAGACCACTGTTGTTTCTCCAGGTGCCCTGATTTGACCCCCCGAGCAGGCGTTGAATGCCAGGATACAAAGAGCATGGCCATGGCGGAGCCGGAGCAAGTGCTGAACGGTCTGTTTCCTGGAGGCACCGTGGGACTGCGAAATCAAGAAGGTGAAGAAAATGTGCAGAGGATCCAAGGGAAGAGGAACACATGTGACTCTGCAGGAAGTCCCCGTCAGCACTGCGGCAGGAAGAGAGCAGCCTCTGGCACTGAGGGGTGGGAGAAGCTGCAGAGAAGCCAACCTGACAGTCCGCCTCCCAAGCGGAGGTGCGCTTGCAGTGCGGAAACGCAGCAGGGCAGTCACCGCCAGCTGGTATGGCAGCGGACACCGTGCGCTCCCACCAGTGCCGGTTCACCCAGAGTTTGCGGGCTCTGGCCAGGCAAATGAAAAACCAACGGCCAGAAAGAGGAAACATTCCTGTGCCGAGGGGGGTGAAAGTGCGCCCGAAAGCAAAAGACAGAAACAAGCTTTCTGGTGATGCAAAGCTGAAAAAGAAATGCAAGAAAGTCAAGAAGCCAAAGCCATCCAAGGAGAACTCTGGAGAGCAGGACTAAAGAGCAAGCAACGTTTGCGGCATCGCCGGGAAATGTTTCCTAGCTCTTTGCCAGGTGTTTCAGGTGCGTGGCTGACGGACAGAGGCGTTCAGTGCTTGTGACTGAGCTTGCAATCACAGCCTGCAATTTATCATCGAAGGCTGCAGACAAGCATTGTCAAAAGAATGCTAACCATCAAACTTGAAATTTACGTGGGAAACAATAAAATTGCTCAACCCAATCCTAAGCGGTGCTTCTGATTTCTGCAGAACATGGGAGCGTGCAAGAAAGAACAGAGCGGTCTGGGGCTTTCTCGAGATTTTAACTCGAGGCTGCCTTTATGAAAGCGCCCTTGTGATCCCGAAGGCTGGAAGGTTTCCACACGTGCTGAGCACATTCAATGAGGATGTAGAGGCCTCAGGGGAGAAAAATGCCTGAGAAGAGAGCATCTGCAGTGCTGCTCGATGAGAGGCTCAGGTCGCCTGCGTGTTATTCTCCGCAGCGCCACCTGCGGTGCGAGAGAGACGAGGAAACCGAGGCGTTACAAACATTGCCACTGACAGTCCCCATCAACGGGGCCATCGTGTTAAGAAAACGGGTTTCCTCTCTCCCTTGTTTGGGCAAAGAAGCCGGTTTCCCGGCAAACTGGGGTAGTAGAGTTGGAGTGAGAAAGACAACGCGTAGCCTGGAAGATGCTTCTGCAGTGTCCCGCCAGAGCTGCACTTCCTACGCCTTCTGGCTCGTTTCTGAACCTGTCGCAAGGCGTCCTATATAGGAGATCAGTTTCGGAGGCAAAAGCGAGGCAGAAACGTGTAGGCCTTTCTCCTCACGGAAAGTATAAAACACTCAGCTCCCAAGCCTACCGTGAGACCCACTGCAAAATGAGCGACGGCGCTGCTCCGTCGGCATACGCTTTCACCTCCGAATGGCAGCGCTTGGGACTACTGTGCCCTCTAGAAACCGAATCCAGTGAGAGGGGCATTGGGAATGGGGATGTGAGCAGGAACAGGGTCCACAGGAGCAGCCAAGCGCGGCGATCTTTCTCGGCAGCAGTCACGCTCTGGTGACCTGGCGTGGCGAGATGTGTGCCTGAGAGGACAAGGCTGGCACACTGGACAGCTGTCAGGAGGATGGAGCCAGTCTCTTTTCAGTAGTGGCCAGTGACACTGTCCTTCTGGACCTGGCACACCTGTAAGTGAAGCGCTTAGCTTAGCCGTTTCCCTTAGGAGAACACACTGAAGGAATACTTGCAAGGCTCCGTTTGCTGTTCCAGTCTTTACTTTTACCAAACAGGGCCGAGAAGGCGCGAATGCTGAAAAGTGGTCAAGACCCACCTCCTAGGAGACTACCTGAGGGAAGTGCCTGACTTATATGGCATTGGTTGAAGCTATTCTGTTTTGTAAAGCATAAGGGACGCATTCGGCCACACAGAAAAAGACACACAAAGAGCGTGAGTGATGCTGTAGCCCAGCGCGGGCTGGAGACCTGCTTAAGCCATACGCCCTGGTGGAGCCCTCAGCCTCACCTCTGTGCCCGGTAAGAGCTTGGAACAGATCCTCCTGGGAGCTCTGCCGAGGCATAGCTGGATGACAGGGAGGTGACTGGAGACAGGCACCATGGCTTGCCAAAGGGCAGATGGAGCCTGACTGACCTGACGGCCTTCTACGATGGAGTGACTGACTCCCTTGGTGGATAAGGGAGGGGCAGTCGTTGTCACCTCCCTCGACTTCTGTGAGGCCTTTGACACGGTCCCACCCAACATCCTTCTCTTTCAGTTAGACAGGTATGGATTTGATGGACGGACTAGTTGATGGATAAGGAATTAGCCGGGTGGCTGCATCCAAAGCGCTGCCGTCACCGGCTCTATGTCCAGCTGGAACAGGTTGCCTAGAGCAGTTGTGGCTGCTCCATCGCTTGGGTTGGATGGGGCTTTAGGCAACCTGATCTGTGGCGGAAGACGTCCCTGCCCACGGCAGAGCGAGGTTGGACTACATGACCTTTCAAGGCCCTATCCAACCCAAACCATTCTACGATCCGATGAGAGGTCTGCCTTCTAGGTACCGAAGCGATGACTAACATATTTCATTAGGCAACAAATGAAATACAAACTTCTTTTTGTAGCCCTGAATTCCTGAGCATCTCTAACGAAATGGGGGAAGAAAATGCCTGGGAACGGAGCATTGCCAGCGCTGCTCCATTACAGACTCAGGTGGCCACAGGCTACTGGTAGAAAGTGGTGAGGTCAACTTTTCCTGTGTTTCCTGCCTGCTGTGTCGTGTGTGCGTGTGTGTGCATGAGAGCTTGTGCACTATTCCATTCATCTAACTCTAACCCTAACCATAATGGTAACAACTAACTCTAACCCTAAGACTAATGATTAACACCAATTGAAACACTAACCCTAAATCTAGAAACAAATCCTAACTAGAATCTAAACCAAACACTAACCCTAAACCTAATCCTAAACCGTAACGCTAGCCCCTAACACTGTCCTTAGCCCCAAACCTAAAACCTAATACTAACCCTAACTGTATCACTGACCATAACCCTAACCCTAAATTTAACACTAAAGCCTAACCCTAATACTCAACCCTAACCTCAACCCTAACCGTGACCCTAATGGCCCTAATGTGACAAATAACACTAACCTGAACACCTAACTCTAACCATAACACTTTAACACTAACCCCTATCCGCAAAGCATGTCACTAACCCTAAATCCTAAGCCCTTACTCCTAACCCTACCTCTAACCCCTAAGCCTAGCATTAACTGTAACTCTTAGCCTAACCCACACCATAACCCTAAAACTAAACCCTAATCTTAACCCTAATGCTAAAACCCTAACCTATACCCTAACGCCTAACACTAACCCAAAACCAAACCGTAACCCCTAACAATAACCCTAACCCTATCCCTAATCCTAACCCTAACCTAACCCTAACTCTAACACTAACTGTAACAACTAACCCTACCTCTAACCCCTATACGTAACGCTGACTCTAAACCCTACCCCTAACCATAATGACTAACCCTATCCCTAACACTCACCTTGAAAAGCTAAACCAAAACCTAACCTTAACTTTAAGCTTAACCCTAATGCACTTTAAACCTAAACCTAAACCTAATACTAACACTAACCATATACCTTAACCCTAACCATAACAGTTAGCATTAAACCTACACCTAACCATAAGCAATAACCCTAAACCTAACCTTAACCACAACCCTAACTCCAAAACGCAAACCCCAACCCTAGCTCTTACCATAAAACCCTAACCCTAACCCTAATCCTTGTCATAAGCCCCTAACACTAACCTTAAACCTAACCCAAACCCTAACCCTAATGCTAACCCTAACCCTAATGCAAATCCTAACCTGAACCTTAACCCTAAACTTAACCATAACCCTAATCCTAAAACTCTATCCACAACCCTAATGGGCCTAACCCTAACACTAACCCCTAGCCCTAACACTAACCCAAAACCAAACCGTAACACCTAACTCCAGCCCTAACACTAAACCTAATCACAGAATCACAGAATCACAGAATCACAGAATCACAGAATGGTAGGGGTTGGAAGGGACCTCTGAAGATCATCTGGTCCAACCCCCCTGCCAAGGCAGGATCACCTAGGGCAGGTTGCACAGGAACGCATCCAGTCGGGTTTGGAAAGTCTCCAGAGAAGGAGACTCCACAACCTCTCTGGACAACCTGTTCCAGTGCTCCATCACCCTCACAGTAAAGGTTTTCCTCATGTTGAGGTGGAACTTCCTGTGCTGCAGTTTGTGCCTACTGCCCCTCGTCCTGTCACTGGCCACTACTGAAAAGAGACTGGCTCCATCCTCCTGACAGCCACCCTGCAGATGTTTATAGACATTGATAAGGTCCCCTCTCAGCCTTCTCTTCTCCAGACTAGACAGCCCCAGGTCTCTCAACCTTTCCTCATATGAGAGGTGTTCCAGTCCCTTAATCATCCTCGTAGCCCTCCGTTGGACTCTCTCCAAAAATTCCCTGTCTCTCTTGAACTGGGAAGCCCAAAATGGGACACAATAATCCAGATGAGGCCTCACCAGTGCAGAGCAGAGGGGGAGGATAACCTCTCTTGACCTGCTTGTCCCACTCTTCTTAATGCATCCCAGGATACCATTGGCCCTTCTGGCCACCAGGGAACACTGCTGTCCCATGGATAACTTTTTGTTCACCAGGACTCCAAGGTCCTTCTCCCTGGAGCTGCATCCCAGCAGGTCAATCCCTAACCTGTACTGGTGCATGGAGTTGTTCCTCCCCAGGTGCAGAAGTCTATACTTGTCCTTGTTAAAGTTCATGAGGTTCTCCTCTGCCCAACTCTCCAGTCTGTCCAGATCCCATTGACCGGCAGCGCAGCCTTCTGGTGCACTAACACTAACCCTAATGACTAACCCTAACTCTAACCACTAAACCCTAAAGACTAATCCTAACCCTAAATCTAACCCTAACCATAACACTCTTTACCCCTAACCACTAATCCTAACCCTAACCCAAACTAGCCCTAACGCTAACCCAAAACCAAACCATAATACCTAACTCCAACACTAACCCTAAACCTAATCCTAACCCTAACCGCTAACCCTAACATTAGCCCTAGCCCTACACCCTAATCTTAACTTAACCATGGTCCTAACATTAACCCTTACCCTAACCCTCTCACCCTAAAAGAGCGTGTGTTCACTTTGCTTGGCCTGCGGTCATTTGCGCATCAGGAGGGTAGCAAGGGGGGTTAACGCAGGCCCTGCCCACCCCACAGGTGGCTCAGCTGGCCTGGGGATCGCCACTGAGAGGATGGCCACCCTAAACCCTAACCCCTAATCCTAACCGTAAGTCCCTAACCCCTAACACTAACACCCTAACCCCTAACACTAACACCCTAACCCCTAAGCCTAACCCCTAACTCTTACCCTAACCTGTTGTTTAGTAGGTGTCCTACATTTCTGGTCTCTTCCATTTCTCAAGTGAGTACTTCTGGGTTGTCTTCAGCGTTTAGAGTTCGTTTTTTGCTTTACCTGGTTTCTTTGAGGCCCATGCCAAAGGAATTACCACATTCAGTATCGGGCCTGTGTGGAATAATTGCTGGAGGTGACCTAGAAATCTAACTTATATCCATATTTTAACGAAAGGTACAGCACGGAAGAAGCATCCAGGGAGTAGTGCGGCTGGTATGCAAGGGATCCATTCCACGGAAGTTCCCTAGGCCTCTAACCTTAGATGTTACCACACCAGGGGAACTTGGTGTGTTGACTCTAGGAGGAACTGTACGGAGGGTGGAGCGGAGTGGAGACACCGCGGCCAGGCTCTGTGAGCTGATGGTACAATGGAACCGATAAGCTGCATATTTACTACCCTGAGCCAACGGTCTGTCATGTTTCTGACGAAATGCTGTACTTGGAGCGAACTTTGCTTATTATAGTATCATTATACTACTAAAACGCACACCCCTCTCAAAAGTTACCCACCTCCCAAGGTGCGACCACCCCTCAATGAGCTTGCGCACTGAATTTTTCCTAGTCTGTACCTTTAAACACGAAGCGAGAGAATTCTGAACCAATCTTGATAAAGGTATGTATGACTAGAGTCACTCAAGCTCCACCTGCAAAGTAAAACACTATAAAATAGTGTGAAAAGAGCTGGATGTCAGGGAAGATACCATCACTCCTGACTTTTAGGATCCGCCGATGGGCTGAGCCTCTTTTCCCCCCCATTGGGACGCCTTTGGGTAAGATTCAAACACTCGGCTATCCCGAGTGAATCCCCGGGAACTTTAGGAATCTCTATATAGAGTTGTTTTATTACCCCACACGTGTGTAACCCAGCCGTATTTAATTTATTACACGTGCTTTGCAGACAGTGAATTTATCACCGGCAATCCAAAAGAACTTGTGCATCTGTTGCTTCAATAGATCGCACTATTAATCGACTCAGCCGCGTGTGTTGTCCCTGAATGCGACCGTACCTCTGAGTGCGGCCGTGTGAGTTCAGGAGGGGCCCAGTTGAGTAGGTAATGTGATGTTAGTAGTGCATCCGGACCCGTGATAGTCCAACGACGGTGTTGGGCACGACTGGACTACTAACGCTAACTTTGGGCATCATTCAGAACCTAAGCTCAGCCGCCTCCAGTCCCTCTGATATCTGAGGATCGACTGGAAAGCAGGGGGGTTTAGTTTCTGCCAAATTGCTCTGCCTCTTAACACAACAGCCTGGGATGTTGTTTCCAGGCTTTTCCAGGATTTTTTCTATCTACAAGTAGGTAGACTTGTGCTTTCCATGCTGTTTTGGGTGGGACGTGAAGTTATACACAGTTTTTAGAAAAAGTTACTTGTGCATTCAATCTACATAACAAGTCCCATCCTAGCAGTGGAAGAGGGCATTCTGGCATATATAGAAACTCATGAGTTAGTTTGGTATTTCCAATTGCACATTCCATAGGTTGTAAAACTGGCCTGAATGTCCTCTTTCCCATTGTCCCAACAACTGGTATTGCAGTTTTGCCTAGGGGCCCTTTAAAACTAGTTACTACTGAATGAGTGGCTCCACTATCTATTAAAAATCTATGGTCTCATTCACCAGCTTAACTGGAACCAGGGGATCTGCTGGAGGTATTTAATATTTAATATTTCCTCCAGTTCCCTCAACTTTCTGTAACTTTCTCCTTATATCCTGAGTCAACTGCCCAGTGGACAGCAAATTGAACATCCTCTGCTTTGTCTCATCTTCCGGATTCAAGTCTGTCCATTTTCTAGCTACGTCACATAATCTCTCATAAAAGGCTGATGGGTTTTCATCCGGGCCCTCTCTCACCTCTGTCCTGGTTTCAGCTGGGACAGAGTTAATTTTCTTCCTAGTAGCTGGTATAGTGCTGTTTTGGGTTTGGGATGAAAACAATGTTGAGAAAGTACTGACGTTTTTAGTTGTTGCTTAAGCAGTCAAGGACTGCCCAGCTTCTCACGCTGGCCTGCCAGCGAGAAGGCTGGGGGTGCATGGGGGGCTGGGAGGGGACACAGCCAGGACAGCTGACCCAGGCTGGCCAAAGGGACATTCCTCCATACAACCCCATGCTCAGTACACAAACTGGGGGAGTTGGCCAGGGAGGGCTGCTGCTCTGGAGGGGGCTGGGCATCAGTTGGAGGGTGGGGAACAATTGCACTGGGCATCACTTGTTCTGTATATCTTTATATCTTTTTTTTTTCCCCCGATCTCTCCCGCATCCCACCGGGGAAGGGGGGGTGAGAAAACAGCTGTGTGGTATTGAGTTGCCTTAAAAAAGGCAAAAAAAGTGGTTAAACCACAACAAGCTCATACAGTTTGGAGATGTGTTTCGGTACTCCGTGCCAGACTCCATGTAATATTAGTTGTTGGCATTGCTTCAGCTGGGCTTCCCCCCCCGCTCCCCTCCCCTTTAGGATCCCACTGTGTATCTTTTCTAGTAGGCAAATAATCCTCAGGGCCCTCCTGTCTATTTCTTTTCTTACCTTCTTCCCTGGCTTGTTTATTATCATTCTTTTTCCCTCTGCTGTAAAGAAAGTATTCAATAAGGCTTCTACATCTTCCCCAACTAGGACCGTGAGTCGGCATTTTAGTCTCTAAAAGCTGGTGCATTCCTCCATTTTCTCTGTACAAACCAACAGATTGTGTCCAATTTAACCGGTTGGAGATAGTGAACGGAACATGTACAAAAACTGGCAATCCTTCCAGTCCCACCGCTTGTCCCAAGGGAGCCTGAATAACTGGCTAAGTGTGCCCTCTACTCCGACTGGAAATGGGGCTGAAATTCTCATTGCCCAATTGTGAGTTAGAATCAACTGGTGATTGTCCCACACTATTTTTGTATAAAGGTGGGGCCATTGGGACTAACCATTATACAATCTCCTGTTCTTCTCCCTCTGCAATTTTTTATTATCACAGCCTATGCTACAACAGCGCTTTTTTTTAATCAGAAACTGTATACATCGCTAGGTCTGTTGTTAGTTTACATTTTTTCTGAATGTCAGGATTTCTGGTGCAGAGGCATAAAAACATGTTGATACATACAAACTTCATGTCATTTTCCCAAGCTGACGACAAAACAACATGAACTGCAATATGATATTAAATTGTGAAAACCCATTTTCCAATTTGTAATTTAGCCACCATAGATTACCATATCTTTTTGGTTTTTCTTCAGTCATCAGATCACCTCCAAACTTATTCCAAATAATTCCAGTTTTTTCAAAATACACTGCTAAGGGCTACAGGGAGGAATTGTGGATTGCTTTGATCCCATTTTGCCAGTTGTTCCCTATACCTTGTTCTCACACTCAGCAAAGGCACGCCCCTGGTACCAGGCTTCGGTGTGTAAAGAATGTATGCTTACGCACCTTCACCTCTGACCCCACTGGTCAATTAAGGCACCCCTTGCCAGCGTCCACAGGCGACTTTATGCGCATGTGACTTTATATGCTTCTGTGAAAATAATTAAATTCTAATACTCACCAATCCAAGGATTCACCCCCTTTTCACCTTTATACAAAGATCTCTTTTCAGGTGTTGCACCTTTTGAGTCATTCGTTGCCCCAGCCTCAGAGGAGATCTGGAGGAGTCCCCGATCAACAGGATGGTGCATGCTGCAGTCCAGACAGTCCAATTCTCTGCTGTCAGGGTCAGCAAGATGATCCAGGCAAGGCCTTATGGCTGTCCCATCTGGGGTGCCAAAACTGTTGTCCCAAATACGGGTTCTTCCAGAACCCGTGTGCAGAGAGCCAAAAAACACACAGAGTCAAGATAGTTGCTTTTATTCCAAATCTGCGCAGAGCTGGGTGCTAGGTGGTGGGCCCACAAAGCTCGCACCCCTCAGTTCACAGACAGGAAATATTTATACATTTCGAGCAACAGTTACCCATATTTTTGCCAGTTGGCTCCGTCACCCTTGTCCCCATTGGTTCTCACAAGCCTCGTCTCCACTTGAAGTCACAGCGTCCTTCTTTTTTACTGCACATGCTCAGTGAGGAAGGGGCTTCTGTGGGTAGGGGGCTTTCCCTACCTGAGGGCGGGTTTCTACTATGCCAATTAGATGTTAATTAGGATAGTTCATGCAAAGTTCAGCAGTTGTGTTCCCTCTGTGGCTATCTTGTTCCTTCCCTCAAGGTTGCACCTTGTGTTAAGAAATGAAGCTGAGAGTATTGTTTATAGTCTCGTACTGTTTAGTCAGCTTCACTTCTCACATAGCTCCAACTTGCAAATTATATGAAATCCAAAATGCCCTACTCTACTGTGTTTGGCTGGGGTAAAGTTCTTCATAGTACCTTGTATGGGGCTATGTTTTGGATTTGTGCTGAAAATAGTGTTGATAACACACTGAGGTTTTAGTTACTCGCTAAGCAGTGCTTCCACAGCATCAAGGCCTTTTCTGCTCCTCACACTGCCTCACCAGCAAGTAAGCTAGGGGTGCACAGAAAGTTGGGAGGGGACACCGCTGAGACAGCTGACCTCAACTGACCGAAGGGATATTCCATACCATATGACATTGTGCTCAGCAGTAAAACTGGGGGGGTAGGTTTGCGGGGGGGCCATTGCTCAGGGACTGGCTGAGCATTAGACGGTTGGTAGCAAGCAATTGTTTTGCATCGCTTGTTCTTCTGGGAGCTTAGTTTCCTCTGTCCTGTTTTTTTTTCCTTTTTTTCTAAATTTCTTTTTAATTATTAAACTTCTTATCTCAACCCACGAGTTTCCTTCTCACTTTTACCCTTCTGAGTCTCCCCTGCATGCCACTGCATTTTGTTATTGCCATCATGTTAACAGCACAATAGATCCTGCCAAACCCACAATCAGCAAAACCTGAAACCAACTTATGCAAAATATGTTCCCGAAACTACAGTCAGCACAGAGGAGCGCACATATCTATCTTGTTCTGGCCTCGTCGAAACTGTGGGGTGACTTGTCATCAGCCTCAGTGACTAACAGCAGGCAAGACTCTCTAATCTGGTTTAGGTCACAAGCAGCTCCTAGGAAAAGAGCTATTTCAGCGAGTCATGCCTTCTTACTTCGGGGAAGTGTTTCGAGGCAATGTTTTTAATACTCTAGAATGGTAAGATTCAGCATGGTGTTCTCACTCCAAGTCCTAGCTCTGCCACAAAGTTCCTTTTTTTTCCCCCTCTTTTCACCAAAAGGGTGGCACTTCTTTTGGAATGCAAGATGAGTTATGTGGGGTGTACTGACAGCCCATGGAAAACGAAGAAATGAGTCTGCGATCACATCTATCCCCATTCCTGCAAGACTCCTAGCACACTCCTTTCCTTGCCAGCAGTCAGGCCTCACACAGCCTGCGCAAGACGTACCAGAGGATGACTTTGCCAGGTATTGCCCAAGTCATCTCCTATTTGAGTTCTGATCGGCTCAGCTACTGCCCACAGCCTGCACTGTCCTTATGTGCAGTCTTGCCCGCTTCTGACCCACTCAGAGAGCTCCTACAAGGACCATCTCACTCACTGCTTTAGGCACAACTAACAGTCTCCTTAACACCCTCCAGTTGTTTCCCTCACTTCACACATACAGTTAATATGGCCTTTCATGACTTAGCCTCCTTCCTGTTGCTACTTCCCACCAAGTACCAAGACGACAGCTCCTAATTACAGGCCCTGAGAGCAGTTTCCACCGACTGCCACCTGCCACACACCAATAAGAACGGCACTGTCTTCTCCCACGCCCATCTCCACGCTCGGCAGGAGCCGTTCACACACCCTGGCAGCCGGCCGTGCTGCCTGAAAATCCCTGCTGGGCTGCTCAAGGCCATGCAAACTCTCATGCTACGGCCGGACCCACCTCACGGTTCCTCATTCCTCTCTATGCCCACCCACCCACAGCCATCCGTTGTCTTCCGTCGTGTAAGCACTTTGGAAAAGCACAGATTTGTTTTCTGAATACCTGTTCTGACCTCAGCACAGGACAGGCCCAGAGTCCATTCCTACGGCTGCTAAAGTCTGTCGCAAGACAGAACTGTGCAGGGATGGAAAATACCCAGTACTCAGCTCATTTCATTTGCTTAAGACAAGGCAATTGGCTAGAGCACAGCCAAGGAAATATAAAACCAGAACTAACCTGCACCTCTTTCTTCATCAGTTCTTTGCATTTCTTCAGTTCCTGGGGACTCATATCACGATTTTCCTCGCTAAAAGAAACAAGAAAGATCAGTCACAAATGTACAGAAAGCCTGCCATTCACATACATGGTGCTCACACAGTAACATTTATCAAGGCCCTGCATATGCACACAAAAATTAATGTACCGTTTTCCTACACAGGAAGCAAGTAAGGATCAACTGAATGCAACCACCGCTTCTTACTTATTTTCACAAGAGGCACACGCTGCTTCAGCTTCTATCTTTCAGGCTGTTACCTGTGAGAAAATGGAAGGGTGTTTTACGGTAAGAAGGAAACCCTTAATTGGAAACTTAGTTCATGGCCTAATTGGCCTCTCTATTCACACTTCTGGTCATGGTCCAGGAAATGCTACAGAAGCGATTAGCAAAGCAAAACCAGGACTCCTCCCTCAAGAGAGCCTGTAACTATATGAGTCTGTCTGTCCTTCTCACGCCCGAGTTCCCCTCGCAGCAAGGCAGGAGCAGGCAGGGCACTTGTGTGCTCAGGTCGCACCAGGGAGGAGAGAGCAGGAGCAGCGCTCTGGCACCCAGGATTAGTAACAAGAATTTCTGCTCTGAACTGGGGCTTAGTCCCCGGGCAAGTACAGCAGTGACCCAGGTACGCAACTGAGGGCGTCAGTGAACACCCAGGGCCACACACACTGTACCTTCTTCCATCGCCTCCTCTCGAGGAATTGTTTTCCAGGCTCTTCCATCTCATCGCAGCTTAGATAACTGCGCACTGGCTCAGGGCTGACAGGGGGACCTTCTAAGGGTGTTAACTCTGCTTTGGGCTTGGTACAAGCACAAGGCTTCATCCTTTTGGCTTGACCCCCAGCAGAAGGTGGGCAAGCAGCAGCTTTGCAAGCAGTTTGATGGAACTTGTACACCTACCAGAGATTAAAAACCAGCCAAAGAAAAAGCCCAGATAAACTGTGTTAGAGAGTGGCAGAAAGAAACGTCAGGGCTGACCGATGCTTATGACACGGGGTTTTGGCATTTGGGAGACTGGAGCTCCCAACAGACTCAGCTCTTTGAGTGGAAACGTCCTTCAGCTTTTGATCCTGACAGAAATATTACGGACTGCCCCCATCTCTACTTTGCCCTTGCCTGAAGCATTTGCTTGTCCATGCCCAGTTATTTTCCACACTTACAAAGGATGTTTAATCATCAAAACAGTACTACAAACTGGCAGCCAAATGCCTCTTCTCTCAAAGACATGAAAACTGCAGCTAAATATGGCACAGGTACCATGACAAGCCTTCTGGTCTGGCTTAGGTTGCAAAAAGCAAAGTCTTCTGAATCTCTGTGTTTCCATCCCTATCCATTTCCTATCTTGAAAATAGGAATTAGATGGCTAAAAGAGAGTGAGCAGGGTCAATATAAAGAACCTGTGACGGCTATATTTGTCCTTTTAGCATGGCATAGGATATTTTAGCTGTATCGGCAACTTCTAGTCAGCTATCTTTGGTTAGGTATTTTCGAGCCCTATCCCAGCATAGCCTAGCTGTGAGCAAGGCAGTTCACTGTACCCGTAAAAATCATACTTGTGTGTTTTACTGTACTTGCATGCACATTTTGCTTCCTATTAATAGGGTTATGAGTAAGGTTGAGAAGTCAAACATTTCAGTGTTAGAAAATGCAAAAATCGCTGCTTGAACTAGTGCTTTAGGTAATAATTAAATGTATGTTCCACTCTTTCTAGGTGGCTGGCTGAGCTTTTGAGGCCTAATTACGGAACTGTTACCGTATTACAATTGCCCTAACAATTGTAATAACTGGGAATAACTAGCAAATATATTTGTAATGCAAAAATGTTCTTAAAGATAGGTCTTTATCATAACAAATTGGACATTTAAGATTAGGTGATATCTTTTTATCTGAATCTGCATGTTTCTTGCATCATTAGCGTAGGTAATATCCCCTGTCATCTTGGATGGGTGTGTGGAGCTCTATTTTGTTCATGTAGACAAATGCTCCACAACCTGAAAATAAGGAATAACAAAGGAATAAGCAAATTTCAAAAAGGCTTTTTTATTTTTCTTTTAATCTCAAAATGGCTGTGATGTTCAGTAAATAAGGTCTTTCACCATACATTGAACGATGAAGATTGAAACTGTTAGAGAGATACTTGTTCCATAGGCATTGTCCATTCTGGGCACTGGACAAAATGGGGCCCTGTGGTAAAAAGTTTGTGTGCAGTAATGTAATTCAAGATCATATCCTTCATAGCAAAGAAGGGCCAAACTTAGATGACACAAGCAACCTTTATTTCTGGTATTTTCTAAGTTTCAAATGTTTGACGTTGTAAACATAAGGTTCTTTTCTTCCTTAATGGGTAAATTCTTGGATTTACAAAACAGCAAAGCATCTCTGCCCTCTCCCTTCTCAGATCCCATCATCTGAGTATGGATGTCATCAACAAGCACCATTAGAAAGTTTAGCACTTGAGCTTCATGGTAGCTGTAGAATAGCATTCCCTAGGTAGCCAGACAGTAGAGGACTGGAAGAGTCCTGGACTGAGTGAGTTTAACACGCAAAGATGTCTCCATGAGAATGGTTTTGATACTGGACTTACCACAAGCTGGCTATGACTAAATCCTCTAAAGCACTACCAGCAGCCATTCCCTGCAATCTGCCTACACTTTTACATGTTAAAAGCCCTGACCTTTGCAGACCGAATCAGAACGATGGTCTGAAAACCAAAGATGCTGTCTACCTAGTCAAGCTCTGTCAGGGTGGTTTTGCCCAGTGATCATACACAAAACAGGGCTCTCTCACGATTTAGGCTCCATTGTTCGGTAGATTATTCTTACGGGCAGGAACCTCTCATAGACCAAAACATGCCTACCACAAGACATTATGTCAACCATGAAATGAAAATTTTCCTTCTATTTCCAGATGACAGGAGGCTTCTTCAGAAAACTCAGAAACCATTTAGCCAAAACTAGCTCCTGACCTTCCCCGCACCGGGAAGCAAAGAGCAAGCTTCCTCGGGACTTGAGAGCAGTTTCAAACTGTAGGAGAAAGGACTGCTCATGACAAAACCAGAAGCTCTTACACAAGTCACATCCTGAAACCAGCGCCTAGAGCTCTTCTCAAAAGGCAAATCCAACCAGTACACAGACGCCTGTCAAGAAAGGCCTGCGCTGCACTTGTTCGTGGAGAAGGAGCTCAAACCGTACGGAGGCCCAGACAAACAACTGGCAGGTCACAGCAGCCGCAGTTCTAGAAGCCCAAAGGATTCTGCCTGCGGGACGGAGTCATACAGAGTATTGTTCTGCTCCAGATCACAAACCACTGGACTGACGTTTCAGAGACCTGGGGTCTCTGGGTTAGGCACAAAAAGGCAGGAGTTTGCTACGCCTGTGCCGAACTGGGGACTGTGGAAGTTCTGCAGAAGGCTACAAGTGGCAGCACCTCTCGTGATATGCTTGTTTACCACAAAACCATGATCACCTCTGAGAATCAAGCACCATTTTTTAGGTTGAAAAGAATTTATTAGTTCTCTAAGAACATTCCTTACATATAGTCACCATAAATATTCTGCCGTAAAAGCTCAGTACTGCCCCGATACGGTTAACACTTAGTACCAGGGAAAAAACCACACTTGGAGACAAATGGTGAAATGATGCTCAATAGCACCTGAACGACAATGTCTTTGGTGTAGAACAGAAGCGATATTAACAAGAACTTCCAAGGTGCCATTTAGATACCGAGAACACTCATGGGCGAGATGCCATTAAAGGGTCTGCATAGATGGTAACTCACAGACACGCTCCTGATCCAAAGTGTTGCTAGTGAGCAGTTTCTGCCACAGCCACCAAACCAGTTTTCCAGTGCAGTGGGGTAAACCAAGGTGAAGGCAAAATTAAGTCACCAAACACAAGTTATTTCTTCAAAGTAGCCACCTGCTCTATTTCCACCCCCTTCTGCTTTCTCCACCCGATTTCCAAGACATCAGGAGAGGTTACTGTTATAAGGTATCCTCCCATATTTCCTTATCATTTGGCCTAGAAGAATTCCAGGAAACCAAAACTTTGGTAAGCCCTGTACATCACACATAAACCACACATTCCTCTATGCCTGCGCCACGTCCAAAGCACAGATCTGGAGGTAGCTGTCAGAAGAGCATCTATAAAAGAACAGCTCTGTGAGGCCGCCAACACAAGCCACAGGTACCGATCGTGGCCGAATCACATTATGGCTTCCCACCCCGCGTAAGCCCCCGCACCGCTTGCCCCGCCAGTGCCCCCGCATGCCGGCCGGATGGGCCCCAGGCTGACTCGGGCTACGTGGGGTTGGGCCACAAAGAGCAGAGCGCGGCTCCCGCAGGCCGTGGCCGTTGCGGGGTGGTCTGCGACACTGCCAGCCGGGCAGTCCCCAAGCCCCCGCGCCCGCCGCCCCCACGCACCTTCTTTGGTCTGGGCATTGGTGACCTGCAGGTCACAGGTGGCCGCCTTCAGCTTCTCCCAGCCCATGATCTGGCGCTTGAGGTCGCACAGGGAGATGTGGAGGCCGGTGAAGGTGACCGTGTCATAGCTCAGCTTGGAGGAGAACTTGTAGTGGACGCACGACATGGTCGGGGCCTGCTCCACGACGGCGTCTACCACGGCAGACCGAGGGGGCCGGGGCAAGCAGCACGGGCTGAGCTCACCCCCGCGACAACTCTGGCCGGCGGCCCTCAGCGATGGGCGGGTGGACGACGGGGAGAGGCCCCCGCGGCCCCGGCTCGGCCTCTGCTCCCTCTCTCACGCAGCGCTCCCAGGCCCAGCCACTCGCTGTGGGCACTCGGGCACCTCTGCCTCAGCGTTCCCTTGGGGGGTTTACCGGACGCCAAGCGCCGGGGCTGCCCTGATCGCATCACTGCGCGTGCCCAGCGGAACGCTGCACCCCCCTGCGCCTCACCTGGCCTTGTGACAAAAAGCCATGTCCTGTCACCCCCCGGGCCTGTCACCGCCTGGTGTCCTGCCACCTCCCGGGCCTGTCACCGCCCGGTGTCCCTCCTGTCACTCCCCTGGGCCTGTTACCGCCCGGTGTCCTGCCACCCCCTGGACCTGTCACTGCCCGGTGTCCCGCCTGTCACCCCCCGGGCCTGTCACTGCCCGGTGTCCCCCCTGTCACCCCCCGGGCCTGTCACCGCCCGGTGTCCCTCCTGTCACCCCCCGGCTCTCATCACCCGCTGTCCCCTCCTGGCAGCAACCAGCCAGGCCAAGACAGCCTGGGGAAGACGCAGCGGGCTTTGCCGTGCGGCGCTTGGCTGCCCGTGCCCAGGCCCAGGGAAGGGAGGGGACAGCTCAGGGTGTCTGAGTGTCTCTTCTTGCATTTTCGGGAAGTTCCGTCAAAGAAGCCAACGGCCATTGATGGTTATTGCCATAAACCCATCTGCTTGAACTGGTACCGCTTCCACAAAAAGAAAAAGACAGACCATCGCCAGAGGAGACTCCCTTCTGAAGGGCACAGAAGGCCCCGTATGCAGACCGGACCCCCTTCTGAGGGAAGTCTGCTGTCTCCCTGGGGCCCCAGTTAAAGGTGTGAAGAATAAGCTTCCCACCCTGGTACGGCCCTCACATTATTCTCCATTATTGATTTTTCACGTAGGCGGTGACAAAGTTGCAGGAAGAAGTCCACAGGCAATCGAGAGAGACTTCAGGGCCTTGGGACGACTGGTTAAGGGACCGGGAGCACAGGTAGTGTTCTCCTCGGTCCTTCCAGCTGCAGAACGATGAGGGAAGAAAGAGGAAGAGCCAGCAGTTTGAGCCTGGTGCCACCGGCAGAATTGGGGGTTTCTGATCATGACCACACGACACCAGACCTGCTGGTGACAGACGGGGTACACGTGTCTGAAAGGGGGAAAAGGATCCTTGCACAGGACTTAGCAGGGCTCAGTGAAACAGCCTTAAACTAGATTTGAAGGGGGAAAGGGATAAAACCAGGCTGGCTAGAGATAAGCCTGGGGGCGGCATGCCCATGTTTGAGGGATGGTGCTAGCGAGGTGCTGCAGTCTGCCAGCTCGGTGGAGGTAGGGAGGATGGAGAGCTGTGTGACAGCCAAGACGCAAGGGTTATTGATGTGTTAGGAACCACAGAAGCGCCTGAGAATGGTGACGCCAAAAAGCTGGTGGGATCAATAGCCAGCTGAAGTGCATCTGCACCAAAGCATGCAGCACGGGCAACAAACAGGAGGAGCTGGAAGCCATTGTGCAGCAGAGTTGCCATCATGGAATCATGGTGGGATGACTCACACAACTGAGGTGCTGCAACGGATGGCTATAAGCTCCTCACAAGGAATAGGCAAGGAAGGAGAGGAGCTGAAGTAGCCCTGTATGTTAGGGAGTGTGTTGACGGTCTAGAGATTAGTGATGGTGACGTTGAGGTTGGGTGTTTATGGGTAAAAATCAGGGGGAAGACCAACAAGGCAGATAGTGTGGAAGGAGTGGGCTATAGACCACCCAACCAGGATGAAGGCCAACAAGGCAGATAGTGTGGAAGGAGTGGGCTATAGACCACCCAACCAGGATGAAGAGGCAGACGAAATATTCTATAAGCAGCTGGGAGAAGTCTCACGATCGCTAGCCCCTGTTCTCGTGAGGGACTTTACTCACCAGATGTCTGCTGGAAAGATAATAGAGCACAGAGAAGACAGTCCAGGATGTTCCTGGAGTGTGTGCAACAGAAGATCCTGACACAGTTAGCAAGTGAGCCAAGTTCGGACGGCGCCCCGCTGGACCTGTTGTTTGTGACCAGGGAAGGACTTGTGGGTCATGTGACGGTTGGAGGCCATCTTGGGCATAGCAATCGGAAAATGGTAGAGTTTTTGATTCTTGGAAAAGTAAGGAGAGGCATCAGCAGAAGTGCCCCTTTGGACTTCCCGAGGGCCTACTGGAGTCACCGTGTTCAGCCAGTTGGAGAGAGGACCGGGAATCCCCCGTATGATGCGTCCTGTCTGCCTGGTGGGCCTGTCCCAGGGAAGGCAGGGCGTGCTTCCAGGAGTCTCTCTCTTGCTCACCCTCCCTGATGCTCCTCAACCTAGTCACCTCCTCCCGGAGCCCTGTCACTGCGCGGAGGACTTCCTCTCCCTGGGCGCACCTCCCGCAGCTGTGCTCACTGCTGCCGGCCATGAGCATTGCCTCCGTCTCTTGCCTCAGCCAAAGACACTGGGACGGACAGGGCGAGCGAGGGTCGGTCAGCAGGCTGGCTTCACGCCTCTAAATGCTTCTGCATTTCACACGTTTGTGCTCGCTCAGTGCAGAACTCCAGGTTTTAACGCGCTTTCCTCCAGAGCTGTCTGCTGCACCGGCTCCTGCATAGCTAAACTGCGCGAGTTGTCACTCACTCGTGTCGGCCTCGGTTTCCGTGGCAGAACTCGCGTGCGTAAGGACACTCACCTGCCCACGAGCCGGCGGAGCAGCCCCGCTCCCTCCCCCTCTGCCGAGAGTGGCGCAGATGCTACTGACCTTAACCAGCAGCTACAAGACGAGCAGGAGAGTAGGCGTCCTCCGAAGGGACAACACTCAGCTCTGTTTTGCCCTTCTCTACTGCACAGACTCAAGGTGGCTAATCCCACCGGTCTGTGCCTTTCCCAGCATGGCTACGATTCACCTCGGGAGCAGCCCGCTGCCAGCTGGGCTCTGATACGGGATGATGAGTCCGGTCCCAGGAAGAGGCAAGCACCCAGTGCCCGTCTGCTGCCGCTCGCCGCTACAAGTGCCTTCTTCCAGCCCGCGCCTGCAGATGCTGAGGCTGCTCTGTGCTCTGCAAGGGCTCTGCTGGGGCTCAGCACCAGGCAAGGCTGGGCCCGCTCTCGCCTCACGCTGCTCTGACAGCTTTGCATCAGACGAGCCCCTTCGGAGCGCACCGACTGATCTTTCTGCTTTTTCATTTTAGTCAGACTCTCATCCAGCCACACACATTACAATCACTTATACAAACCAAAATGCCAAGAACCAAACCACTAGACGTTCACAGGTGAAAGCCTGTATCTCAACAGGAGGTTTTGTCTGCCCCACTCGTGATTCGTTCTGGGTTGCAAGTGCAACTTCGCTGTCTTCCTCATCTCAAAGTACCGTGGCTGGGCAAATACCCGCGCCTGGGCGGTAGTCAAAAGGCAGTGCAGGCTGGAGTTTGTGAATGAAGGAGACCCTTCTCCAATGCCAAACCATACAAAAAAGAATCATCAAAGGGACCTTCCACCTTCACAGAAACCACTGACAATTTAAAAGTGAATGTACATCTTATTCACTGGGTGAGAAGGAAGGGAACCTTCCAGCTGAATTTGCTTTACCTTGGAAATGGCTGAGGCAGGCAAGCATTTTTGGTTGGTAGGTCTCTGTCTTAAGCCCCGTTTCGTCTTAAAAATAAATGCAGGAGCCAGAAAGCAGGAAGTAGAGAAATGATAATTTTTTACTCCTTGAGGGACTGGCTTGTTCTCCCTCCTACCACCAGGACTGTGACCGCTGTTTCTTCATCCATCCATCTGTCCCGCAGCACAAGCGTTGAGGTTTTATTTTGTTCTCAGTCCTGCTCTGAGCTGGCATGGGTGAAAGCCAGCCTGAAGCGCTAGCGGCTGCTGTTCTTAATCACTTCCTTTGCTGCAGCAATCAGAGGCGTCAGGCTGGAGAGAGGCTTGGCTAGCTTTAAAAATGGATGCTGTCCAAAGGGAAAAAAGAAATGAACCATGACTTTCCAAACTCAGGTACTCACAGGCTCAAGCAGTATTTCTCTGGTTATGGGGAATATGCAGAAATAGGACTGAGGGGACCATCTGCACCTGCGTCTTCGTGCCCAGTACCTTGCTATCACAGGCAAACTTGGCCCAAAATCCTATTAATCCCTTTATCAAGGTGTCATCAGCGCGCTGGGATTTTTGCCCTGCCAGCACTCTGGGAAACCACAGAGCTACAGGTTTTCAGCACCAAGACAAGAGCAGGGAGACAGGTGACAGAGGACTCAGATCTGGGTTGCAGTGAAAGCAGTGGCTACCATCCCATTTGCCACTATGTACAACCGAATATACCACCAAAATTCAAAACAGGGCCACGAAAACGATCAGAGGGATGGAACCCCTCTCCTATAGAGGACAGGCCCAGAGAGTTGGGCTTGTTCAGCCTGGAGAAGAGGAGGCTCCGCGGAGACCTTTTTGCAGCCTTCGAGTACTTAAAGGGGGCTTCTAAGAAAGATGGGGACAGACTTTTTAGCAGGGCCTCTTGCAACAGGACAAGGCGTAACGGTTCTAAACTGCAAGAGGGCAGATTCAGGCTGGATCTAAGGAAGACATTTTTTGCAGTGAGGTAGTGAAACACTGGCCCAGGTTGCCCAGAGAGGTGGTAGATGCCCCATCCCTGGGAACATTCCAGGTCAGGCTGGACGGGCTTCTGATCAACCTGCTCGAGTTGAAGATGTCCCTGCTCACTGCAGGGGGCTTGGACTAGACAACCTTTAAAGATCCCTTCCAACTCAAACCTTTCTATGATTTCACTTATTTTTCCTTTGAAAAGCACCAAGACTGGAGACCAATATGAGGGGGTTCCATCTCATGCCTTCGAGTTTAGCTGATGAGAAAAGCATTACACAGTACAGCTGTTTCACTTGCAGCCCCTTCCCATTTTACCTGCAGAAGTTCCTTCGCAGACCCTCGCCTATCCACGTCGACCTCCAGGCAGCAGCTCAGAAAGTCACGAAACACCGCGGACAGTCGCTCGGGGTTCTGCAGCTCTGGTGTGCCGTTCGTAGCTATCTGAAGCAGTGCCTAGAAAAAAGGGAACACAAGACTCCACCTGTTTCCTTCCACCTGCACCGTACTGTATACATGCGTACGTATACGCATAGAGCAACATTCATTTCCTCCTGAATTCCTGCATCCTATCAGGAATTAACTGTGCAGCATTGGGCTTTGTTTCAGCTCTCAGTCATGAGGTGTTATCTTGGTAGACATTCCTCCACTATGACACGCTCCTTTGGTGGAAGAACTGGTCATTTCATTGTAAGGAATTGGGACAAAACTGCAAACTTCAAAACATCAAAATACATTAGTTTACTACAAGTATCAGTGCTAGAAAGACGGTAGTACCTGGTTTTATTTGCACCTTACCCTGGCAGGAGTTGTGTTATAGTAAGGAGGTTCTCCTTCTGCCATTTCGATTGCCGTGATCCCAAGCGACCAGATGTCCACTTTGGGGCCGTACGCGTTTCCTGACACCACTTCTGGTGCCACCCAGTAGGGAGACCCGACCATCGAGCTCCGTTGACTCTGCTCAGGGGTAATCTGAGCACACAAGCCAAAATCAGCTGAGGAGAAAAACAAGTATTGTTACAGACAGCTTGACTTAGGAAACCAAGCAAAAGAAAACCCTACCAGATGCCTCAGAAGGCGTTGTTGAATCTCTCTGGAAAAGCGGCCGTGCTCTGTTTAGTCAGTGCTCTAGCCAGGGAAATACTGAATTGGCCACTTAACATCCCCCTCGAGTTTCATGTACTGGCTTCTATTTACTTGAAGCTTTAGATTATGCTTTATTATTGTCCCTTCTAGAAGGGACACGCACAAACCAAACCCACTCTCTACACCTTTTTCCTTTCTGTACCTCTCTGGACATTGGCACTGTGCTCTTCACTTGCAGCCGTGGTCACTGCACTACCACGGGCATCACTTTTGGATAACGGGCAGTCAGTCAAAAGCAGCCCCACACCACATCCTGGGAACGCTGCACCTGACCAAGAATACCTACTCAGTTTGACAGATCCATCCATGCCGAGGAGAATATTGTCGCTTTTGATGTCTCTGTGGATCACTTGGTTGGAATGAAGGCAATCCAGTGCTTGCAGGCACTCATAGGTAAAAAAGAAACATGAGGGTAAAACTTAATGACCGGCTTTCATCACACACGAAAAGAAATGGCTCTAAAAGATTAAATTTCTAGTTGAAGTGGGAGTAATGGCAGAATATTGTGCTGTCAAGAGGAAGAGCTTGCTGCTTCAACACGGAGTAATAACTTTCTACTCGAAGGCATATTAGCTTTTGAAAGGGAAATGTCAATTCTTGTCACAGACTATCCCCTGAAAGCACACACGGAATGACTGCTGCTGCAGGGAGTGCGCTATCTCCACCCATATGACAAACTACTTTTTGAGAAAAACCAAAAAGTGCCTTCCTTTGGTACCAAATGGATCACTTTCGGGTCGGAGGTTGCATGACAAAGATTTTATTGCTAGGCTTGACAGCAGATTGGGAAATAGCGTGTCAGTCATTTTTCAGAAGCAAACACCACTTTGGGTGGAATGCTGTCCTTCTGAGCCGAGGCCTGTGATAAAGGAGCCTCCATTTTTCTTTGCTGTTAGTTTGAAATTCTGCCACCAACATGTTTGCTTTTACAGGCATGGAATACAGTACAGACGTGCTCAAGGCAAACGTTGAGAGAGGCAAAGTTGAGAACAGTAAAACTGAAAAAAAAGAGAGAGTACAATAACAGCACGGAAGAGTAAAACAACAGAGTGTAATAAGTGCAGTGATACTGGCAGGCACTCATTAGCGATATTGGCACTTAAGATGCTCTTTCTTCTCCGTATCATCAAAGCAACACAGAAACAAAGCTCTGATCATGAAATCTCTTGTGCTCTTACCACCTGTTTAGAAGTACCATCCTGTCCCAGTAACCGGAAGCACAGGCGGGATCCCTTACCTCCCTACAGACAGCTGCTATCTGTCCTTCATCCATACATTTCTCCACAACAACATGGTTTAAAGAGCCGCCAGCCAGGTATTCCATAACCACCCAGAGTGCATCACCGACTAGGTAGCTGAAAGAAGAAAGCAATGGCACTGAGATGAATGTGCACAGCTAAATTACCTCAGGAAAAAGGCTACAGCTGATTTTTGTCTCCAGGTCGTTCTTACATGAGGACAAGACAACATGAACAGACATTCCCTCTAGGCTATAGACTACGTAGAATCTGTGCGGTCTAAGTGAGAGAGGCCCATAAGTGAACAACGAGACGTCTGAGCTGGCAAGCAAGTGAAAAATGCAGTTCAGTAATGGCCAAGATAAATCCTGGACCAGGACATATCCCATCCTCTGGTTCATCGTCTTAACACGTACATTCCATGATCAGCTCCAGGAACAAGGCAACACAACTTCCACAGTTGTCCATGGTAGGAGGGCGTGTACCACTGAGGACGGAAATTGGCCAACGGTTTGGAAAACCTGACATGAAATACATCCCGGAACAGGAAAAACCATTTAAAAAGTGGCAAATTACGTGTTTCTGGAAACGAGAACCTCGCCTTCCTCACATCCACAGCAACGGAAAATAGCGGGAACAGCCGAAAGGAAATAGTTTCGATGAGGATTTATCAGCACTTAGGATAAGACACAGAAAAGATGATCAACTTAAAAAACCACAAAACCAATCAAGCCAACAACAAAGCAACATGGAGGTAGGCTGATATGGCTGGTCCAGCTCTTTGAAAACAGTCTTAAACAATATATGCCAGAAAAGATTAATGCAGACAAAATGCAGTCTCCTCCCACACGCTGGCTATGAGTAGATAAACAGGGGCCAATTTTCCGCCAGCGACCAAAGGTTTTTTTAAATCTTTGGCTCGCAGCATGTAAATGAACATTCACGTGATAACACCAGAACTACTCACCTGTCTAAATAGTTAACAATATTGGAGTTCTTGTTTTCCCTCATGACGAGGATTTCAGTAACAACTTGTTCCAATTTGGGCTCTTGTTGGAGATGAATTTGCTTTATGGCCACCTGAAACAAGAGGGAAAACCATTACCTTGAGTAGTCTCTTGCACGAGATCAGAATGTACATGCAGCCAGCGTTTTTGGAACGACATAGCAGAGCTGTGCCCAACTGTCTTGTTCTGAGCCCAAAGAGCTCAGTAACTTACATTACAACGCCCGCTTTCTCTGCTAGCCTGGGTGCTAGTTACAGGACACACGGCCATATACATTTGGTCGTGTAAAATCTGTACAAATGGCCTTTAAACTATCAACCACGCATCTCTAACAGCACTCTTTGGAGTGACATTCTTCTCAAATGGTCTTCGTTTACGACCACTGTTACTGCTCATGCACGTTTTGCAAGCAGGAAGTGATTTTGTTACTGTGAAAATACATAAAAACAGCTGCTAATGCTTTAGTAATTCTAGGATTTGTGATCATTATTTCAGCAACTGCTGTTATTCTTGACTTGACTGCATAATGGAGAGAAAAGAGACGTACTTTACGTATAAAACGCCGTACCAAAAAAACATTAAGGTTACACACACACAAAAAATACATCCCTAGCACTTCCTAACTTCTTGAATTATGATTTTGCAACTCGAAAGACACATTCCTTAACGCAGTTTAGATTGGCAATTATTTTGTGGGTATCAAATAAAAGAATCCATTCTAGGGCATTTTATGGATACAGCCCGGGTTCTAGGCAGGGCTTAGGGCTTTTAGATCCCTTATAGACCTCAACCTAAGAGCCGTTATAAAGTGCCGCTGTCTAGTCCTGCTCTTGACATGGCACGAAAGGGACCACCCCTCCGCTCTCATTCCTGGGTTTCTAGCCACATTTTCAGGCAGGGTTTGTACAGATGCAAGAACTCTTGCCTTGGACAAGGGAAGGAATGTGAAGAGGCCACTTGAAATCGTCCACTACAGGGACTGTCAAAGCTAATGCCGCTTTCCTTCAAGATTTCTTTCTCACCCTCTGGCCCCCACTTACCCACGAGCACTTCATGGGCTGTAACGGGCTGTCACTGACACCAGACCTAAACACGACTGTTTGGTTTAGGAGAGATCTTTGCTCTTGAAATACGTCTTCTCATCTGTCTGTGTGTGTGTGTGAACCAGCTTCAGTTTGACTAAGCCAATGCCGCGGCCTAAGCGTGATCTCTCTTTAATTAGGTCTGGCATTATGCTTTGAAGAGGAAACACATGCTGGATCAAATGCTAAGGAGTGTTACTGCCTGAACCTGCGATGAGGATAAACTGGGACTGAAGGACGGCAGCCTCCATCAGCTACTTGACGCATTCATGTATTTCGTAAGGAAGACAGAGCGAGTGTGGCCGCCTCTGCAAGATACCGCTTCCCTCCTGGCATTCTTTCGAGTAGTCAATAAGGACAAAGTCTGTGCGAAATTAAGCGACGTAATGAAGCGCTCTCTTCCTCACAGCACTAGGGGGATCTGTGAGCACCCCTCGGGTTCTCCCAATGCCTCTCATTACGACAGATCTTTTGATTTTACTATGTGTATTGCTAACCAAACTATGGCCAGGTGCACAGGCAGATTTCATGCTGTCAATGGACAGAGTGCAACTGTAGAGACAGACCAACACTCTCTGTAGCAGCACAACTTCATGCACACTAGGGAACAGAGCGAGGACAATTTCTAAACCAACACAGTGACGCTGGCAATAAAAATGCTATTGTTTTCATCTGGCCCAAAAGCTTGCTGGGATTTCTTTGCAGGTTTCTCTCCATTACGATACCCACTCAGGCTTGACGTAACATGGTTCCAGGCTAGGACCAAGAATGCTGTGGAGAGCAGCAGCCTGCTCTGAAGACAGAGTAAGTAGAAAAGTAATTCCCTTGCAATTGGCCTGAAAAGCTATGGGGGAAGCATCGGCCCAAGCGCAGAGCGCACCAAGGCTCTTCCTGATTCCAGGGGGACCAGGACCTCCCTCCAGGAATTCGCAGGCACCTTTTCAAGCATTAAGCAACACCTCAGTGCAACAGTTGCTGGAAAGTGGATGGCCACAGTGAGTGTTCAGTTACGGAGGCACAGAACCACGTTGCCCTTAAAGAGCTTTCCCTGAAAGGCTGAAGACAGCAGAGGATGTATTTTGCCAGCTGACACTCGCCTGTGCTTCAGAGGAACCGCCTTGGCAGCAAAGATCTACTGGCCACCCAAAAGCCCCATCCACCCTTCGCACCAGAGGGGAGAGCACTAAAGACCTGCAAACTCTGCTGGGACTGTTGACACTTACCTCTTGTCCTGTGGCGATGTCGATGGCCATGTAAACAGTTCCAGACGCCCTAGAAACAAAACAGCAGCAAAGAAAGGAGCGCTTTAGTCCCCATGAGTGAAAGCAAGCCCAGACAGGAGATCTCTGCTGCCTGTAGGGTTTATAAAACACCTTTTGTTCATCCACTCCTTCAGCCAGCAGCGCACAGCGCAGCAGCCCACCAGCCCTCTGCCACGCAGAGTATCCAAGAGAAAACTTATGTCCAACATGAAGAAAAGGGGATGTCCAACATGAGGAAACGATCCAGACACAGCTTTCTCCAGCATGCAGGCAAACTATTCTCCAGCCATCCTGCGAGGTCACAGCTAGAGCAGGTTAAGGCATGTCGTGTTTCACACACAAATGGAGAACTACTCAAAACAGGGGATCCCTAGACAGCTTCTGTAGGTGTCAAGAGCCGTCAGCAGCCGTTTCTGTTAGGTGCAACAGACACGTGAAGGACTCTTCATGGAGTCTGTGTTTTGCTCCTGTGGCAGACACAGGCTGTGTTGTAGAGCCACCAGAAACAAATGGCGCGCTCATCTGCAGACTAGGCAATGTGGGGTTTGTTTGCCACCTGCCTCTCGTTTAAAAGAGGTTCTTCCCCTGTAATGATGCGAAGGGCCAGAAAGGCCACAATCAGAGGAAATCCCTTGGGGTTTAAAGGAACTGTGGGCTTGTAAAGCCTAATGGGGCTTCCTTCAGAGCTAAGCACAGGTTTACACGGCCATCATGTCAGAAGCTCACGTCTGCATGGGCAGTGAGGCAAGGGAGAGCCAGGGAGGGAATTCTGAGAAGGGGGAACACCCATCCGGCAAGTGTCCCACTGACTGACAATGCCAAAATCACTTTGCTCCTTTTCACCTGATCCCCCGGCTTGCTTGTATACCTGCAGGCTGAAACATGTCGGAAGCATTGGAATCCAACAGGCACCGGGGACGACTTTTGTCTGAGGATCTTTCCCATCGCTACAAAGTGACCTGCGGCACGACAGTCACAAGCTGGTGACGGCAGCACGCTCACTGCTCTGTAAGAAGGGCGTGCTGTCTTCAGGCTGCACTAAAAGCTGGAGGAAATCAGCTGAGAGACCCTTTTAGGCCAGAGAGTAGCCACTTCTCTTCCCACCAGTCGCTGAGGCACCTTTGTACAAGCTCACTCTTAGGACTGTCAACACAAAAGACTGTGAGGCCGATGTCATATTCTCACGGCGACAGCAATAATCTGCTGCTTCACACGCATGTTTCTCCTGGCTCTCCCTTCTTCAGTCGACACGTATCTTTTGAGAGCCTGGCACAGCTCTAAGTGTCCACTGACATTTTACAAATGACAATGAGAACCAAGGCTTCGGGTACAACGCAAGCAGCAATCCCAGAAAGGGGTTTTATACAATGAATGGAGCAGAAACACCTTCCCACAAGTGCCCCACCAAACAAGAAGTGTCTACGATAAAGCCTGCCAGAGAAAGAGCATGAGTGCGTCTGGCGCTCTGCAGCATCTATCAGTTCTAGGTCCGCAACGTGCTACCCTGACTGCAAACCTCACAAGTAGTCAGGTTTTTGTTACAAAGAGTAAGGTCACCTCACCAGCAAATTCCTGGCCCACCTTTTTGTATCAGTAACTGTGGCTGGACTTACCCTTGGCCAAGTTTTTCCAGTCGAGTGTATTTTTTCTTAGGGTGTCCCACACTCACAATGCTCCCTGAAAGAAACAAAATTGAAGATGCACAATTCAAACTGGAGAGACCTCCTGCCAGCAGGTCAGAAATGCAGCCCCACTGTCCAGGGTTGTGAGTCATTTGTAGCCAGTTGGGTAACAACAACAACAACAAGGGCATACAGGCAGCTCCGTAGCACAGACGGCCTCCACAAAGACCGATTTCCTACAGTCCTTTGGAGAGTTATCTTGACAGGAAACTACGAACACGGAGAAACATTTGCAGGAGACAGGTATCAGAAAAGAACAAGCACCAGTGCAAGTGTTTGTTGTCTAGAAACACTAACGAGAGCTGGAACAACAGAGCCTCGATTTCCTTAGGAATAAACACTCTGTGTCCTTCAACACAAGTTTTAGTACTTCCAGAGGTGAAATGCACCTTGGGTTCTGGAAGCAATTTTGATGAGCAGGTGCCACTTTCCAAACAGGAAGACTCTTGCAGAGTGTTTCCAGGAGGGGATCTTCTCAGCCCTTCAGCAGTTTGCCGGAAGAATGCCTTAATGTTTTTAAAGAACAGCATCTCATGATATAACCAGGAATGATGGGGCTTGAAGAACTATCTTCACCCTCATCATTTCTTACCAGGCTACTTTCTGAAGAAGACCTTGCTTATGCCGCTCTAAGAACCACACTGCTTGCAGCAATGTGGCTCACACTGACGCGCATTTGCCCCGCACGCTCAACACTGCACGCATGCTGATCTTCACGAACAAGCACAGCCGTGCTGGAGAGCAAGAACAGCAATATTCCTCAGGCTGCAGCGTTCCACAGGCAGCTGCACAAACGAGATGCTGATCATTCCAGCAGAAAGGCTCAGAAGCCAGGCCAGATGGGGTGCTGCCGCCTCCCGGCAGCTCTGCACTGCAGCAGCGGGAAGGCAGGGCCGGCCCATCCGGCACAGGGCGTGGGACAGTCCGGGTCCATCAGCCGCTGTGCAGCTCATGTGCCACCGACAGCTAAAATTAAGGCATGCACTGCTCGACGGCTTCTCGCCCACTCAGAGGTGTGGGCACTCGGAACGGGAAGGAAAGCAAGCAGTAATTTGGATACTCTGGGTGTCTCAAATGAAACAGCCAAAATCTGATGGACTCAAACAAATCTGAAGGAACAACTGAAAAAACAATATAGAGGTTTTTCTGGTCCGGCAGTTTCCTGGATAAAATGCCAACAATGAAGCGGAAGTGACGGCTCAAAGCAAATGACTCCTAAAGGTTTCACTTGGAACGTACATCACTGAAATACTTCAAGAAGATCAGTTCAGCAGGAAAGACTTCCAAAGTTTCACAGCAGATTTTGGTTGACTGATCTGGCAATACCCCTGTATCAC
Source organism: Phaethon aethereus (assembly GCF_964289735.1). Classification (NCBI taxonomy): domain Eukaryota; kingdom Metazoa; phylum Chordata; class Aves; order Phaethontiformes; family Phaethontidae; genus Phaethon; species Phaethon aethereus. Next base: position 14,455 of record NW_028114040.1, on the reverse strand, counting down.
AACGACAATCACATACTTGTTCCCCTGTGCATCCAAAACAAAACTAGGTGACGTGCTCTCCGCTGTAAGGAGCAACAAACACCTCTCTCCCCTGCCCAGGCCATTTCTCTGCAGCAGAGGGCTTTAGCATCCAAAGGGGCATCTGCCTGCGTGCCTAGCCAGGAATCCCACCTGCCGGCACAGCAAGAAGACGGGGCATCAACACCATCTGGTACGCTCCCCGCTGAAACTATTTTGCTGGCCTTGCAAAATGGCTAATGGGAGCTGCAGGAGAAGAGGTTCCCCGTGCCCCGCGGGACTCGCTCCCCTCACCCGGCACTCCAGCAACGCCAGCCAGGCCTCACTGCTGATGGCAGCGGGAGCGCCTGCCTGCTGCCGGGGGATGCTGACACAGTCTCGAGTAGTCTGAAGTGGTCCTGCCCTGCTGTGCCGGCCTGCAAGAGTCGGAGGATCTACCTAGGAGCTGGGCTCTCTCATGAACCCAACAATTCATTATGTGAGAACGCAGCACCGGCAGCTATTACGTGCAAGAAGCAGATTCAATTGGCTGTACTGCAGAATCACAAAGGGCTGGGTGCCTTTTCCTTGCAGTGCACTTTTACCTGATCATGCCGCATAGATGTGTCTCTCCGGTCTTTATAAGCATAAAGCTAAGAAATAAGGATTGTTATAGAAGGCTGGGTTTTTTCTTTTGGGGCACACTGGAAACACCTCTTCCTCACTCTCCATGGGGTCAGCTGATGTTCTTTCAGAGGAAGGCTCCCTGACAGAAACGTAGAATTCTTATAAAAACAAACTCTGATATTAGAAGAAGTCATACTACTAACAGCAATCACAAAAATGACACCAGCTGAATATCTGGGGCAGGAGAGGTCCCTGAGGCTGAAGGAATCCGTTTAGTGCTGTAGTTGTTTACTGGGGGAAAAAAATTAACACAAAAACGAAAAAACACCAAACCAAACCCCCCCCCAAAATTTCTGCAAAGTATTTTTGCTCCAATTTCTGGTGAGAAGTCGGGAGTCTGCAGAGAATTTAGCAAGCCAAATATTCTGTTCAGTTGGGCCATCAGCACACAGGAAGGAGTTCACTCGGTCGTTCACTAGGTCATAGCCTTCTGCTCAAGCAGAAACCATCTGCTTTTGCCTTGAGCGTGGAAGGAAGCTCAGGCAACTCCAACCCAGTCATAGCTGCCCGCAGAGGCAGAAGGAATAGCCAGAGTGCTCTCCCGCTGCCTCTAAGCACCACAACAGGGTGAGTAGGGAGTCCTAAGTGACTCGGTGACACTCAACTGAGGATGAACACTGGGTACATACAATCCTGAGAGGTGCAGACAGTACACTGCTTCATCAGACAAGAAATACAGAATACGTACTCAGTTTCTCTAGGACCTCCTCATCTGTCCTCTCGGATTTTGTCTCCTGCCCGTCTGTGCTTCTGGACGAAGTGCTTGAGCTTTCAGATTGCAGACTGCTGGCTTCTTTAGCTGGTGCCAGTGCAGGGGCAGGCTCAGTTACAGACTGTGTGTAGATCTGTGACAAGAAATGACTTTGTGTCAGAAAGGTGGCTTGCAGAGATGCCCCTGAGATCATATTGCAAATGCAAACGCTTAAGAAGATGCTGTCTGCCCCATCCAGGGCTCTTAAAAAGTTGGGTTTTGTTGTCCACATCTGAAACTGAATGGGCAAAAAGGAAAGGCTCGTTTTACACAAGTTCATGGCCATGATTAAAATTAATTTTAAATTTTAAATTTTAAATTTTCATTGCTTTTCTAAAAGATGACTGAAACAATGAATCTACTGTGCTGCAAGGACTCAGAACTAGACGTGTTCAGGGCCCCAGAGCCTTGCTCCTTGGTGCTCCTGTGTTTTCACAGGTAAAACAAGGACGCTTTAGTTGGTACGTAAGTGCTGAAGAGAAGCAGGGAGCATTTCTCTTTTCTCATCCTAACCCTTGATCTGACTTCTCCTGAGGATTTCAAGCTTTGGGGAGTGGCCATTAGGAACTGCGTTCCACTCCTTCAGAGACCTACCTTCTCTGCACAATGTCGAGCTGCAAAGGACGCTTCTCACCAAACTTCAGGCATGTACAAGAGAAGGGGATGGTCTAAGCTGTTCACTTAGCTACTTGGACAGGCTGTGCAGAGGGACAGGGACCTCCAGGGGACAGTTTCTCCTGCAAGTATCCTGCAAGGGTGTGAACTGCGTCTGATGACCGCTCTCTCCACTGACGACAGAGAGCCTACACGGACACTTTGCTCAAAGCTGCTCACTGCTACAGCAGGAGCATTAAAAGACACAACGCTACCTCGTATCTGATACTCAGATAAATTCACGGTCCCTATCAGAATCACGGGAAACTCATGACTAAATGGGAAAGTTCAAATCCGATTGTCCTGGTGTCAGTGGCCTGGGTGGAGCACTGTCATGGTAGGATTCCAGCCCGCAGAGTCTTCACCAGCAAGTGCTGCCTGATCGGAAACATGCAGCTCTGAATTCCCCCAAATACAGCACTAGCCAAAGCTGGGACTTACTGATGTTGTACGTTCAGGCCAGGGTGCGATAAGCCAGGGTGCAGGTTCATTGCCACCTTCCTCTTCTTCATCACCTTCATCCTCTTCCTCAGAAACAGGCGGAGCTGGCAGGGGTTCACATGCTGGTTTTGTGCTCTGTGGACACACAGGAGCATGAGCGACAGTCACCACTTTGGCACTTGGGAGCTTTGATAATTACACACAACTTGGGCCTGCTCAGACATCATCAGGAACCAATCTGGACCTGCCTGTAGTCCTACAGGCCCCAGTGCTAAGTTACAGGTGGCACAACACCATTGAAAGGTTACAAATGACCCTGCTGTTTTGTTAAGCTGTCTTGGCATTTTTCATTCTTGCTGAAAACAACTAAACCATGGCCATGCTTAGCCAAAGTCTAATCTCACAAAATGCCATGCTTGGATATATCGCTGCAAGTCACATCCAGGTGCTGGTTAATTGCTTTGGCATTTTATCTACAGAAATGGTAACAGTTAATTACGCTAACAAGTGTCTACTGGCTACGTTAATTAACACCCTTCAAAGGGCAAAGCCCGCTTCGTTGTCTTGCTGGGAATCCGCTTTTGGAGAGATGGCTATTTGTTTCTTTCCTATTTTACCCATGGGCTAATCATATTGCCTGTTTCCACCGTGCTCAACTTCCCTGTCTAGCATCTGTTTAAAAGTGCTTAAACAGAAAGTTAGAAAACAGCCAGTGATCCCTTTGCTGCTGCTGCAAAGACTCTACAGTTGACTTTCTGTCAGCCTACAAGGCTGGCACTTGGTCACAAAAGGCAAACCTCACAGCTTGCTCCACCATTCCTAAATGCTATGAAAGCGAAAGCTTATGTTCACACTCACCGAAGGACGGGCTTGGACGTATCCACGGGCGATTTTACCTGCAATGTGCAAAGGACAGTTAATCAGATGCTGTTATGAAACTGCCTGTTGTGGGGAAACCCACGGAACAAGGAAACCCAAAGAGATACACAGCATCCCTCCAGCAGCAACAGCTATTTTACATAGCAAGCAGGATAACAGCACAATATACGAGGTGACTCTTAGTCTACTCTTTCTTGTGTCTATTTTTTGCCCTGTTTGCCCAGTAAATGAAACAAGTAGAAACTTGGTCAAGAAAATGCAAGTTGCCCAAAGGTTCTGTTCCCCCCATAAAACTTCCCAAACCCCCCTTAGCCATGGCAGTGCCAGTCTGACATAGCACAGTTACAGCTCCTGAGTTCAGGAGCGTACACGAACTGTTTTGAATTTTGCATTTCAGCACAAAAGTAACTGCATTTTTAGCAAACATTAAGTGTCAGGTTAGACAGTCATTATGGAGGTTAAAAGAAAAAGAGACGCTTTCCCTCAAAAGAAAAGAAACGTTAGCAAATTCTGGAGATTAACTTCACAGCTTCTAGGACTTCTGAGAAGCTCTCCCAGTCTGCACTTTAGAAGTTGCACTGGTTGAACCAGCAAACTGAGGAGATTGCAGACTCCACTGCCACAGACTATCATGCGTGGGGGACTGAACCACTGCTGGTTAAACCCCAAATGCTGTCCACACCCTGTGGGATGCAGACACCCCCTTATTAGCTGAAGCTGTTGACAGGAGCTTTACCAAGGTAATGGTGTCTTAATGGCATTTTTGTTTAAACACCAACTCAGTTATGAAGGAGCAGCCAAAGAACACATCGAAAGAGAAGCCAGCTGGGAGTAAAAACCTCCACTTACTTGCTAGATGTGTCACCAGCCAGGGCCTGTCTGGCAAATAAACTAGAGAAAAAGCCAAAGAAAAGAAACCACGAACTGCAGCACAGACTTGCTCTCTCATTTTTGCAACAGAGCGCCACAACTTTGCAGGCTCTAGGCAACCAGGAGGAAAAAGGACATCCCCATCACATCTGCAGGCTCTTGGGCGGGAATGCCTACACCATGGGGGTCTTCCTGGAGTGAGCCTGCTATGGAGATCGCTCGGGACACTTATGCCTGCCTTCTCGTCCTCTGTGACACCGTGCCTCTTACATCACAATGGCAGCCGTTCTGGGTTGGTTTGGGAGTTTATGCACAGCAACCTCGTCCTCTGCATGGGGTTTGCGTGGCAAGGTTGTGGTGGCAGGGCTGCAGGGGTGGCTTCTCTGAGAAGCTGCTAGAAGCTTCCCCTGTGTCCGATGGAGCCCGTGCCCGCCGGCTCCAAGATGGACCCGCCGCTGGCCAAGGCCCCGGCAGTCAGCGACGGGGGCAGCGCCTCTGGGATAACGTATTTCAGAAGGGGAAAGCCGGCACACGGCATTTGAAGCCGGAGAGAGGAGTGAGAACGCGTGAAAACAGCTCTGCAGACACCAAGGTCAGTGCAGAAGGAGGAGGGGCAGGAGGGGCTCCAGGCGCCGGAGCAGAGGTTCCCCTGCAGCTCCTGGTGAAGACCACAGTGAGGCCGGCTGTGCCCCTGCAGCCCACAGAGCTCCATGCTGGAGCAGATCTCCACCTGCGGCCGAAGGAGGACCCCACCCTGGGGCAGGGGGATGCCTGAAGGAGGCTGTGACCCCGTGGGAGGCCCGTGCCGGAGCAGCCTGTTCCTGAAGGACGGCACCCCGTGGCTGGGGCCCAGGATGCCGACACAGTCTCACGTAGCCTGACGTGGTCCTGCCCTGCTGTGCCAGCCTGCAAGAGTTAGAGGAACCGGGTTGTCCAGAGCCGAGCCAAGGACTGAACGCTTTCAGGACCTGGTTAACTTTTTGTAGTTTCATCTCACTCAAACCTACAACCTAAGACAAAGCTTTCCTTCGGCTTCTCTATACTGGGTCTCCACTACAAAAGAACCCTGCAGTCCAGAAGAATACGCCCAGAGGACTCCGGGACTCCCTTGTAAGGGACTGGAAGAAGGGATGTGAGATGAGAAAGCACCTCCCGCTCACACTGCCGAGCTTCACCAGACCCCAGACAGCCATCCCCAGGGGACTCTGCAGTACTAAACCAACCACTGCCGTAACCCTGGGCTGGGCTGGGCAGCAGGAAAAACACCATGTTGTCGGTGTCTGGCTAGGGGCTATTTTCAGCTTGCTAGTGGAACTGTGGACCTATCCGAACGGCTATCAGAACTTCATGGAAGTTCCTGTTTAGAAAAGAATCAAGGAAAAGACTGCAGAACAAATATTTTCAAAAAGAATTCTCCAAATTTGCCACTGATTTTGCAGTTCAGAGTTCTGGAGGTTTTCCTCAAAACTCGAGTATCTGCTTTCACAAGTTAGTTGTTTGTGGCTGGTTTCCTCTGCTTAAGCCAATGTCCATCAATAGGCCAGCACGAAAATCAGCAAAGTGACTGGTTCGCAGCTCCTGCTGAGACAAGCACTCCCTGCTCTGGACAAAAGATAAGCATATCAGCTCTTCCGATGTCTTCAAGCACTTCCCTTCATTAAGTCCTAAATTAAGTGGGTGAGAAAGCAGAACTGGGACACTTCTCTTTAACCATTACAGCAGAACATACTCATGATTTCCTTATAGACACAATTTTGTTTGATCTTATCTCAGTATTACAGGCTTTACTCCTTAGTAAAACCTGTCCTGAAAGTGGCTCTAAAAAACCCCTCCAGTTATTTCAAGCTCAAAAGAATCATGAAAGCAATTTAAGAGAAAAGAGGGCAGGGGACACCTTCCTAACAGTAGCATAAAATCAGTTGTGGGGGAAAGTAGCCAAGGTGGAAAATTTGTAAGTGTTAAAACAAAATTAAACAAAACAAAACAGCAAAAACCAACCACCACACATGCTTAAATATAATTAGCTCAGGACTGTAACAAAAAATGACCACCCCTGTTTTCAGATAGCTTCACGAAAGCATAAGAAGATTGTCATTGCCCACATCACGATTTGCCCAAGGCAGATCTTCCAGACCTTGCTCATTTGGCAGCAAATTCTTAAGAACGCAAAAGCACGAAAGTGTGTAACATTTCAAAGATATAACCCACGATAACTCAAGGGCTCCGTCCTAATCTGGCATATACAAAGCTTGAATCAACGACACGCATCCTTATGTTCACGTGTGCAGGGTACCTGCAGATCTCCTGGCGCAAGCCTGCCTCAAACATTTAGCCTCAGTTGAAGGAGCCAGAATTCCTCCCTTTATCAGCTGACACACCTGCCCGTAACTATCGGCTCTGGAATTTATTTCATTGTGCCCTCAGCTAAAGCTACTGAACTTAGCCCTTGTGTGCTCCCCAGTGGCACTGAGATTCAGGTCTTTATAGTCCTGACAACCTGCCAAGGGCGCAGAAAACTCTACACAAGCAGCTTCCACTAAGGAAGCCTTCAGCCTCTGCACTCACACCAGCCATCAGTGGCAGGGCAGGTATGACAAAACGCTTGGTACAGCACAAGAACGAGCAGTGACGACCACCGTGAAGAAGCCACAGCCAGACTGCACCCCTTTACACGCAGCTGCCACCATTAAAAGACAGAACGTTATTGGCTTTGAGATCAAACACAAGCAGGTGTAGATCAATCCACTCTTTGTCCTCACAGTTAATGGCAGACACAGAGGAAACTGGGCTCTCTTACGCACCCAGCAGCTCATTATCTGAGAACACAGCACTGGCAGCTACCGCGTGCAACAAGCAGATTCATCTGGTTGTACTGCAGAATCACAAAGGGCTTGATGTGTTTTCCTAGAGTATGACCTGCGCAGGGGCGTGGGGCCAACGGCTAGGATTCTAATAGCATTAGCTGGCTGGAAATTAGCTATGACAACGTGTCATCTATCTGAGGACTATACAGTGGAGGTGCTGGAAGCTGGCTCCTGAGAAATGCCTGCAGTGCACTTTTACCTGATCATGCCACATAGATGTGTCTCTCCGATACATCTTTGCAAGCATAAAGCTAAGAAATAAAATAAGGATTGTTATAGAAGGCTGGCGTTTTTTTTCTCTCTTGGGACACATTGAAAACACCTCTTCCTGTCTCTCCATGGTGTCAACTGATGTTCTTTCAAAGGAGTTCTCTCTGACAGAGACGTACAATTCTTATAAAAACAAACTCTGATATTAGAAGAATTTGTAGTAGTAACAACAATCAGAAAATTGACACCAGCTGAATATCTGGGGCAGGAGGAATCCTGAGGCTGAAGGAATCCGCTCAGTACTGTAGTTGTCTACTGGGGGAAAAACAAAGCAAAACCAAAAGCAAAACCAAAACCAAACATACAAAAACAACCCTCACAAACCGCCCAACAGATTTCTGCAAAGTATTTTGGCTCTGATGACTGGTGAGAAGTCAGGAGTCTGCAGAGAATTTAGCAAGCCAAATATTCTGTTCAGTTGGGCCATCAGCACACAAGAAGGAGTTCACTCGGTCGTTCACTAGGTCATAGCCTTCTGCTCAAGCAGAAACCATCTGCTTTTGCCTTGAGCGTGGAAGGAAGCTCAGGCAACTCCAACCCAGTCATAGCTGCCCGCAGAGGCAGAAGGAATAGCCAGAGTGCTCTCCCGCTGCCTCTAAGCACCACAACAGGGTGAGTAGGGAGTCCTAAGTGACTCGGTGACACTCAACTGAGGATGAACACTGGGTACATACAATCCTGAGAGGTGCAGACAGTACACTGCTTCATCAGACAAGAAATACAGAATACGTACTCAGTTTCTCTAGGACCTCCTCATCTGTCCTCTCGGATTTTGTCTCCTGCCCGTCTGTGCTTCTGGACGAAGTGCTTGAGCTTTCAGATTGCAGACTGCTGGCTTCTTTAGCTGGTGCCAGTGCAGGGGCAGGCTCAGTTACAGACTGTGTGTAGATCTGTGACAAGAAATGACTTTGTGTCAGAAAGGTGGCTTGCAGAGATGCCCCTGAGATCATATTGCAAATGCAAACGCTTAAGAAGATGCTGTCTGCCCCATCCAGGGCTCTTAAAAAGTTGGGTTTTGTTGTCCACATCTGAAACTGAATGGGCAAAAAGGAAAGGCTCGTTTTACACAAGTTCATGGCCATGATTAAAATTAATTTTAAATTTTAAATTTTAAATTTTCATTGCTTTTCTAAAAGATGACTGAAACAATGAATCTACTGTGCTGCAAGGACTCAGAACTAGACGTGTTCAGGGCCCCAGAGCCTTGCTCCTTGGTGCTCCTGTGTTTTCACAGGTAAAACAAGGACGCTTTAGTTGGTACGTAAGTGCTGAAGAGAAGCAGGGAGCATTTCTCTTTTCTCATCCTAACCCTTGATCTGACTTCTCCTGAGGATTTCAAGCTTTGGGGAGTGGCCATTAGGAACTGCGTTCCACTCCTTCAGAGACCTACCTTCTCTGCACAATGTCGAGCTGCAAAGGACGCTTCTCACCAAACTTCAGGCATGTACAAGAGAAGGGGATGGTCTAAGCTGTTCACTTAGCTACTTGGACAGGCTGTGCAGAGGGACAGGGACCTCCAGGGGACAGTTTCTCCTGCAAGTATCCTGCAAGGGTGTGAACTGCGTCTGATGACCGCTCTCTCCACTGACGACAGAGAGCCTACACAGACACTTTGCTCAAAGCTGCTCACTGCTACAGCAGGAGCATTAAAAGACACAACGCTACCTCGTATCTGATACTCAGATAAATTCACGGTCCCTATCAGAATCACGGGAAACTCATGACTAAATGGGAAAGTTCAAATCCGATTGTCCTGGTGTCAGTGGCCTGGGTGGAGCACTGTCATGGTAGGATCCCAGCCCGCAGAGTCTTCACCAGCAAGTGCTGCCTGATCGGAAACATGCAGCTCTGAATTCCCCCAAATACAGCACTAGCCAAAGCTGGGACTTACTGATGTTGTACGTTCAGGCCAGGGTGCGATAAGCCAGGGTGCAGGTTCATTGCCACCTTCCTCTTCTTCATCACCTTCATCCTCTTCCTCAGAAACAGGCGGAGCTGGCAGGGGTTCACATGCTGGTTTTGTGCTCTGTGGACACACAGGAGCATGAGCGACAGTCACCACTTTGGCACTTGGGAGCTTTGATAATTACACACAACTTGGGCCTGCTCAGACATCATCAGGAACCAATCTGGACCTGCCTGTAGTCCTACAGGCCCCAGTGCTAAGTTACAGGTGGCACAACACCATTGAAAGGTTACAAATGACCCTGCTGTTTTGTTAAGCTGTCTTGGCATTTTTCATTCTTGCTGAAAACAACTAAACCATGGCCATGCTTAGCCAAAGTCTAATCTCACAAAATGCCATGCTTGGATATATCGCTGCAAGTCACATCCAGGTGCTGGTTAATTGCTTTGGCATTTTATCTACAGAAATGGTAACAGTTAATTACGCTAACAAGTGTCTACTGGCTACGTTAATTAACACCCTTCAAAGGGCAAAGCCCGCTTCGTTGTCTTGCTGGGAATCCGCTTTTGGAGAGATGGCTATTTGTTTCTTTCCTATTTTACCCATGGGCTAATCATATTGCCTGTTTCCACCGTGCTCAACTTCCCTGTCTAGCATCTGTTTAAAAGTGCTTAAACAGAAAGTTAGAAAACAGCCAGTGATCCCTTTGCTGCTGCTGCAAAGACTCTACAGTTGACTTTCTGTCAGCCTACAAGGCTGGCACTTGGTCACAAAAGGCAAACCTCACAGCTTGCTCCACCATTCCTAAATGCTATGAAAGCGAAAGCTTACGTTCACACTCACCGAAGGACGGGCTTGGACGTATCCACGGGCGATTTTACCTGCAATGTGCAAAGGACAGTTAATCAGATGCTGTTATGAAACTGCCTGTTGTGGGGAAACCCACGGAACAAGGAAACCCAAAGAGATACACAGCATCCCTCCAGCAGCAACAGCTATTTTACATAGCAAGCAGGATAACAGCACAATATACGAGGTGACTCTTAGTCTACTCTTTCTTGTGTCTATTTTTTGCCCTGTTTGCCCAGTAAATGAAACAAGTAGAAACTTGGTCAAGAAAATGCAAGTTGCCCAAAGGTTCTGTTCCCCCCATAAAACTTCCCAAAACCCCCCTTAGCCATGGCAGTGCCAGTCTGACATAGCACAGTTACAGCTCCTGAGTTCAGGAGCGTACACGAACTGTTTTGAATTTTGCATTTCAGCACAAAAGTAACTGCATTTTTAGCAAACATTAAGTGTCAGGTTAGACAGTCATTATGGAGGTTAAAAGAAAAAGAGACGCTTTCCCTCAAAAGAAAAGAAACGTTAGCAAATTCTGGAGATTAACTTCACAGCTTCTAGGACTTCTGAGAAGCTCTCCCAGTCTGCACTTTAGAAGTTGCACTGGTTGAACCAGCAAACTGAGGAGATTGCAGACTCCACTGCCACAGACTATCATGCGTGGGGGACTGAACCACTGCTGGTTAAACCCCAAATGCTGTCCACACCCTGTGGGATGCAGACACCCCCTTATTAGCTGAAGCTGTTGACAGGAGCTTTACCAAGGTAATGGTGTCTTAATGGCATTTTTGTTTAAACACCAACTCAGTTATGAAGGAGCAGCCAAAGAACACATCGAAAGAGAAGCCAGCTGGGAGTAAAAACCTCCACTTACTTGCTAGATGTGTCACCAGCCAGGGCCTGTCTGGCAAATAAACTAGAGAAAAAGCCAAAGAAAAGAAACCACGAACTGCAGCACAGACTTGCTCTCTCATTTTTGCAACAGAGCGCCACAACTTTGCAGGCTCTAGGCAACCAGGAGGAAAAAGGACATCCCCATCACATCTGCAGGCTCTTGGGCGGGAATGCCTACACCATGGGGGTCTTCCTGGAGTGAGCCTGCTATGGAGATCGCTCGGGACACTTATGCCTGCCTTCTCGTCCTCTGTGACACCGTGCCTCTTACATCACAATGGCAGCCGTTCTGGGTTGGTTTGGGAGTTTATGCACAGCAACCTCGTCCTCTGCATGGGGTTTGCGTGGCAAGGTTGTGGTGTGCAGGGGTGGCTTCTCTGAGAAGCTGCTAGAAGCTTCCCCTGTGTCCGATGGAGCCCGTGCCCGCTGGCTCCAAGACGGACCCGCTGCTGGCCAAGGCCCCGGCAGTCAGCGACGGGGGCAGCGCCTCTGGGATAACGTATTTCAGAAGGGGAAAGCCGGCACACGGCATTTGAAGCCGGAGAGAGGAGTGAGAACGTGTGAAAACAGCTCTGCAGACACCAAGGTCAGTGCAGAAGGAGGAGGGGCAGGAGGGGCTCCAGGCGCCGGAGCAGAGGTTCCCCTGCAGCTCCTGGTGAAGACCACAGTGAGGCCGGCTGTGCCCCTGCAGCCCACGGAGCTCCATGCTGGAGCAGATCTCCACCTGCGGCCGAAGGAAGACCCCACCCTGGGGCAGGGGGATGCCTGAAGGAGGCTGTGACCCCGTGGGAGGCCCACGCTGGAGCAGGCTCCTGGCATGACCTGCAGAAAAGTAATTGGTAGCAAAGCTGAGCCCATGTGGTAGTGAACACCACCTCCCTGTGCCTTGTACCTGGGCCGCTCCACATTTCCTGTGATGGCCACACGGTTTTTACCCTGCCTCCCCAGAACAAGGACAGTCCTTTCTGGACACCTCAATCCTGGGCAGAAAGCCCAGAGACTTCCTTTAATGACAGAAATCCAAAGAGCTACAATAAGCTTTTTAAATCAAGCACAGACAATAAAAAGCAAACAAACCCACCAAAGATGACGGGTAAACCTCTGAGGCACTACTGAGGATGAAAAGGTCTTCTGATAAGCCCACTGCCCCTCACAAAACAGACAAGTGGCTTAAACAGATGCCTGCAAAGAAACTGCAGATGGAAGAGAACCATGACACCTCAAGTACAAGCCACCAACGTGGAAATGGCAGCACGGACCTTTCTGCTGCTCCTCCTACGAGCTCTTTGCCAGCCATGTGAAGATGCAAAATCAAGGATGATCGAATCAGATCTGAAAAGCAACTGCCCCCCCCAAAGCCAAAATGATCAAGAAATCTCTTTGAAATAGGGATTCACAACCACTGTCATGAACGATGAACCGTGCCCTAAGCACACGCTGTGCCTTGAATTAGGACCTAAGGACTGCATTAGGTCACCACCACGAGCAGATGTTCAAGCCCCAAACCTCCAGAACTCACAGACAAACAGAATCACAGAATCACAGAATCACTAGGTTGGAAAGGACCTTTAAGATCATCAAGTCCAACCAATAATCCAGCGCCACCATGTCCCCTAAACCATGTCCTGAAGCGCCACATCCACACGTTTTTTGAACACTTCCAGAGATGGCGACTCCACCACCTCCCTGGGCAGCCTGTTCCAATGCCTGACCACCCTCTCAGTGAAGAAATTTTTCCTAATATCCAATCTAAACCTCCCCTGGCACAACTTGAGGCCATTTCCTCTTGTCCTATCACTAGTTACTTGGGAGAAGAGACCAACACCCTTGTCGCCACAACCCCCTTTCAGGTAGTTGTAGAGAGCGATAAGGTCTCCTCTCAGCCTCCTCTTCTCCAGACTAAACAACCCCAGTTCCCTCAGCCGCTCCTCATAAGACTTGTGCTCCAGACCCCTCACCAGCTTCGTTGCCCTTCTCTGGCACGCTCCAGCACCTCAACATCCTTCTTGTAGTGAGGGGCCCAAAACTGAACACAGGATTCAAGATGCGGCCTCACCAGTGCCGAGTACAGGGGCACAATCACTTCCCTACTCCTGCTGGCCACACTATTCCTGATACAGGCCAGGACGCTGTTGGCCTTCTTGGCCACCTGGGCACACTGCTGGCTCATGTGCAGCCGGCTGTCAGCCAGCACCCCCAGGTCCCTTTCTGCCGGGCTGCTCTCCAGCCACTCCTCCCCAAGCCTGTAGCGTTGCATGGGGTTGTTGTGGCCAAAGTGCAGGACCCTGCACTTGGCCTTATTAAACCTCACACAGTTGGCCTCTGCCCATAGATCCAGCCTGTCCAGATCCCTCTGCAGAGCCCTCCTACCCTCCAGCAGATCAACACTCCCACTCAACTTGGTGTCATCTGCAAACTTACTGAGGGAGCACTCAATTCCCTCATCCAGATCATCAATAAAGATATTGAATAAGACCGGCCCCAGAACCGAGCCCTGGGGAACACCGCTTGTGACTGGCCGCCAGCCGGATTTAACGCCGTTCACCACAACTCTCTGGGCTCGGCCATCCAGCCAGTTAACCTCCACCATTTTTTCAGCAATGTTTCAAGTCACGCGATACTCAGGCCAGGATTTTACAAACTGTCACTAAACTTAACGATAGTCACCTCTTTGCAGGTTTCTGACTCAAAAGCAAAAGCCAAAAAGCCAGGTACCCTTGGGGAAACCCTTGTCCTTCCGTGTGGCTGGTGCCTTCCCATGCCTCTTCCTCAAGGCAGGAGAAATGACCGTGAGTGTGGAAGTCCACACAAATTCAGAAGCACACTTAATCCTCTGGTCGTCATTACCTGTGGGCCAGAAGTCCTCTCACCCCTCCCCAGAAGTGCCCGTTAGTCCTCTGGAAGTCATTCTCCAAGAACTGCAACTCCTCCACGCCTGCCTACCTACGACTCACCAGAAATGAGTCGGACCACACCAGCAGTGAAACTGCCCAACCTGCTGTAGACATATTACACCAGAAAAGATGTTTACAAGACAGAAAACAACACAACCCACCAGAGCACCCAAAAATCAACCAGAAGAAACATCGTACGCAAACCACAGGTGCCTGTCTAACCACTATAAAGACACACGAGCTAAAAAAGGACTCTCCACAAAAAAAGGCTACACAGAACACAACCAAGGTAGAAATAACCTAACCCCAGGAACCCAGGGCAACAAATGCACATTCTGTCCATAACAGTAACATGCTTTAATCCCACCTCGCTTAAACTCTGGCACCCCGAAACCCTGCCACCCCATAACCCTAGCAAACGGTAGCCCTAGCATCCCCTAATCCTCGCACATTGTAGCTCTAGGATGTCAAAACCCTGAACACAAACTCCCTGGAAATCTCTGCCAGG
>NW_028114041.1:0-19714 GCF_964289735.1 Phaethon aethereus | reverse complement strand
CCTCAGAAATGGCACAAGTTAAACACTTGGTGCGAGCTCCTGCCTTCAAACTTTTTATCGATTTTACTAAAAAGCATAGGTAATTACTTTCCCGACAAAGACAGTAATGCAGTAATGGTAAGTTATAAATAACGATGAATAAATAATACACATTGGGCAAATATCATCCCGGCTGTTCACAGCCAGGGCTAGAGCATAAATAAAGGACTGCAAGGAAAATCCCGAGGGGAGCGAAAGGGCCCCTGCGACCGTGGGCTGGGAGCGGTGTCGGAGCCGGGGACGGGTCCTGGAGCATGGCAGAGCCTGGCTGCTCTGGGGGAAGGCGCGGGGGAGCCTGTGCCTGTGTTGTGCTGGGAAAAGTCCCTTTTGAGGGGGAAAGGGAGGAAATTTGGGGTGGCAATCAGGCTCCGGGGTTATGCGCTGCGATGCAGGGTTACCGCTGCTGACTTCAGTGAGGGGCTTCGCTTCGCCGGGAGCCATCGGAGCTTTCCTCGACGGACAGTGGAGAGGAATTTGTGGCAGTAAGGCACCTTTTAGAAAAGTCATTATATTTTTTTCAATGGAAAAAGGAAAAAGAGGAGAAAAAATCGTTTCATTTGAAATCTCTAGGCCACCTTTGCTGAGAAATCGGGCCACCCGGCAAGAGCCAAGCCCCCGTCTAGAGAGCAGAAAGCCGAGGGCTCCCGCGGTCCTTGGGCCTCTGGTTCTCCTTGCGATCGATGGGATTTAGGCACTTAAAAGCTTTTAAGGATGGAGGCCAAGGTCGGCTCTTGTGCAGCAGGCACACAGGCGAGCTCTTCGCTCCCGCCCTCTTCTCGGCGCCTCTGCCAGCTCCAAAACCACCCATTTGCTCTCCGTGACGGAGGGATGGGAAGATCAGCTCCATCTCCAACCGCAATTTAAAAACTGCCGAGCATCTTCCCCAGCTGAAGCGTAGGAAACGCCGGGTGGCTCCGGGCTCGAACGCCCACGGCAGAGTTTTACCATTCAGGGGAAAACTGCTCTCTTCATTCAGCCAGCCGGGGAGGGACTGCCGATAATACCTCCCCCTCGTCCCTCACTCAAGTGCCTGCCCGTCCTGTCTGCGCTGTGCTTCGGGTGCAGCCTGCGAAAAAAGGGGAGCGCTCTGAAAAACCCGCACCCGTGCTCTGCGGGGAGTTATTCCCGTGGGGACGTGCCTCCGCTGTTCTCGTGGGGATGGGGCTCGGCCGGACCACGGCATCCAAACCGGGTCACATGTTTCCTCCGGCTTGGGGTGGGAGATGACACCATTCCGGCGCTGGCTTGGCCAGCACCAAACCGCGGCCCCGGCCCCTCGCACGCACCGGGACGGACGCGACCCGCTAGCGTCGGCGATGCGGCGCAGGCGCATTGGGGAAGGATGAATCGCCAGCGCTGGGGATGTGCCTGGCAGCGGGGCAGACCGAAGGGCTCGGGGGCACACGGAGCATCTGGCTGGGCACCGCGTGGATTGGGGCCGCGGGGCCACCCCGGTGCTGTTTGGGGGGGTCCTGAGTAGGGATTTCACTTGGGTTTTGGCCCTCAGGTACGCTCAAGAGGCTGGACACGGCCCCAAATTACCACTGGGCACTCTCCTGGGGGAAGACTCAAAGCACCGCAAAAGCACAGCTCCGAGGTAGGAGGCATCCAGCATTCCCCAAGCTCAGGAAAAAATCTGATTTCCATTACTATCAAAGTGTCCCAATCTGGTTTCAATCACACTCCTTGATTTCCATGCCCGTAATTTCTCCTAATGCCTCTCTCCCTGTGCCCCCTCCCCTTTTCACTTGCTGATCCCCGGGCTGACGGCTCCCAGCCTCCCTCCCTTTCCTTTTTTCTTTCTTTAACTGTCTTTCCCGCGTGATCCATCACCCTGACTGCAGCAGGGGGGATTCGTGGTAGCGGCTGAGATGAACCTCTGGTTCCTTATAAGGACCGACCGAAGGAATCTCCGGCGAGCGGAGACCACGATGTCCGGGAAACTCAATCCCTCCTCGGGATGGAGCCACGGCAAAATCCTGAGACAGTAAAAATAGACCATGGTTTCCATTCCTGAGAAAGGAGCAAGATTTTGTACAATATAAAATAACACTGGCAGGGCCAGGCGGGGCAGAGAAAATCGCTCCTCTTGGCACATATAATAAAGGACATAAATATGTCCGCGGCAGCAACATTATCAATATTTTTCTGCTTAAGGTATTGATTGATTCCACATGCCAGGGGCAGGGCTGGCTTTCTTCTTACCAGCCAGCTTTTGGGAACGGATTGATTCAGTTTTGTTGCTGATGGATCAAGAATTCTGCTGTTAGGAGGAAATGAATGTCAAATCAGTCGCGGCATCGATAAGGACAGAGCAAGGCAGGTAGTGCGGGCTGAAGCAGGACCTCCATACGGGGGGGTGTATTTTTTTCCTTGACCCATATCTGGGCTTTTTGCTGGTTTTACTTTTATTCGGGGAGTGGACATTTATTTTAATTGCTTCAATGCTTAGCCAGGAATAGAATAGAATAGAATAGAGTAGAATAGAATAGAATAGAATAGAATAGAATAGAATAGAATAGAATAGAATAGAATAGAATAGAATAGAATAGAATAGACATTTCAGTGGGAAGGGACCTACAATGATCATCTAGTTTGACTGTGGGATGCTTTTCCAACTGGTTTTCAGAGCGCACCTAGCCCAGACAAGATCCAGCAGGTATTTTTGCCTCCCTCTTCCCTTCTCCCAGCATCTGGCCTGCACCGAGCAGGGATGATATTAGCGGTTGTGCTGGAAATATCACCTGCTAACGCTGCCGTGCCTCAGTTTCCCCATGTGTAAAGTCGGGATGCTGCTCCCTGCCTCTCCCACAGATACCTGGAAAGATAACTGTTTATTTGCCAAGCGCTCAGAGATGTGGGGTTCTATTTATTAAGTGGTGAAACTGGGAATGTGGGTTCGCAGGTCAGGGCGTTTTCTGCTCCGCCAGCCCCGGGGCTGCCTGCAGGCTCCGTACCTGCGTGCCGGCATGTTGCCATGAGGACGGGGACATCCAGCCATCCCGGCCGACTCCGCAGCCCCGGGAGGTCACTCGGCTTTGCTGGAGCTGGACGACCATCTGCAGGGCGCCCGCACTCCTCCCAGCCAAACTTCAGAAAACCCCGAGGGCACCCAGGCAGCAAAGCTTTGCCCCCGCTCCTGCCGGCGCCTGGCTGTCAGGGAACGGCCGAGGCTCCTGTTTGGGGATGAGATTCCCCTCTTCGCTCCCCAAAACCTTTGCTACCCCAGGCACGAGCGTATCGGCCCCCACCCCACCACAGCCACCTGCGCCTTCGCGCTGGCCCCGTCCCAGCCCTCTTCCGACCGCGAGATCCATCGCTGCCGCGGCCCCACCGCCCATCACTCATCCCGCCTCCCCGGGGCACCGGCCCAAAGGGCTGCAGGTCTTTAAATCACCTCCATTTCCCCCCTCCAGGCGTTTCTGGTAGTGGGAAAAGGGGGAGGGGGGCCGGTTTGGGGCAGGAAGAAAGGGGCAGGGGCTGGGGAGTGGGGTCCGAGCGCCTTCCTGGAGCGTGCCGAGGTTTCCGTGAGGCTGGTGCAGGGACGAGCAGCTCCAGCGGCGCCGGGGTGAGGGGGTGAGCCAGCCTGACGGTTGTAATCTGCCGGGGATGTGCGGAACAGCTGCAACGCTCCAGCCCCATTTATTTCCCTTCTCCCCGGGGTCCCCCGAGACCCCGGTTCAGTTTTGCTCCCGCTGAAGTTGCTGGTGAAACCTTCGTGGGCCAGAGCGAAAGGAATGCCCCCCCCGCACCTTCCTCCATCCCATCCCCGCGGAGACCCCGGTGGCCCCCAGCAGCACCCAGCCCAGCCCAACCCAGCACCCCTTCCCTGCTTGGAAACGGGACGTGACGGACCCTTCCTCCCGGGGCCAAAGGAAGCCTTTTCTCCAAGGTTTCCTCAAAGGAACTGGGACCTCTCCTCCTGGCAGCTAAAGCCCTTCGGCGCCAGACGGTGCTCTGCTCTCACGGGTGCAGGGCGAGCCTGAGCAGAGGGAGCTCAGATAGAATCCCGTTTTCTCCTCTTCTACCCCCAAATCACACAGCCCACAAGAGCAGAAGCAGAGAGCAGGGTACCGCAGCGCCGGGGGGCTGCCATCTCCTCTGCTTTTGATTAAAATGCGAAATATTTTGGAGCACTTAGGGGGAAACAAAGAGAACCAGGGAGCCGCCTTCATTTTCCCAGGATAATGATGCCATCAATTATGTTGGCTGACGGGGGGGGTCTTGAGTGACCCCCGACGGCCCCGCTCCTCAGATCGCCACGTGGTTCCTCCAGCCCCGTCTCCCTGATGGATGGCCCTTTCCCGTCGCCCTTAGCAAGGGCAAAAGGTGCTGCCTGTGCCCCCCGCCCCAGGATTTGGGGTGACTTGGGGCTTTCCCTGCCTGGGCTGGTTCAGGGGATGCTCTTCCACCCCGCGGAGTGGGGAGGGAGCTCTGACCACTGGGTATCTACAGCCCAAACCTTCACTTTCACCAAAGGATCCGGCTTTTTGGGAGCCGCCTGGCTGCGTTTCCCTTCGCTGCCTCCTCTGTGCTCCGGTCCACGCTTGCCCCCGCAGACTGCGTCCATCTGTCCGTCCGTCCGTCCATCCAGCAGGGCGGGCGCGACGCTCTCTGACACCCAGCGCGTTCCTCCCGCGCCCGCCCAGCGCTCCCCCAGGGAAGGGTGGGGGGCGGATGACCCTGGCTGAGCTGCCGAATCGGGCTCCTCGCAGCGGTGTTGAAAGGGAGGAAAGGGAAGGAGAGGCCAGGATTGCAAATGAGCTGCTTCTCAGAGATGCTGTCCCTATGGCAACCGCTTCCAGCGCCCCGGCTGCAGCATCCTCTCCTTTGCGCCCCCCCCGCGGGGCAGGACACCTCCCGGGGAGGGGGGAGCGGGCTGGCGTGGGGCTGAAGAGCAGATGCCACCGCAGGGATGTGAGGTGGGAAACCGGGGGGGGATTCTGCCTGGAGAGCTGTGGGGCAGCCAGCTTGGGGGGCAGCAGAACCGTGACCCCCCGCTGCAGCCCCACACGCTGCAGCCCCACACGCTGCGGACGGCCAGATGCCGAAGGCTTCCTTCCACCTCTCTGCCATCCCCAGGAGGCTTATTTGGGGACAACCTGGGGTTTAAGGCTTTGTGTCACCGGATGGAGACCCCCTCCCCTTATTTTTTCCCCAAATCTCCCGTTTCTCCAAAATCTCCCATTTTGAAGGATGCTGGGGACCGGCACGACCTGAGCCGATGACCCCAGCAGTGGTCAGGCCTGGAGCTGGGAAGCCCTGCAGGGTTTGAGCCCAGCTGGACCGAATCAAGGACTTTGAAAGGCGGGTGGGAGACAGGAGATGATGCTGGGAGGGCAAAGGCATTGCACCTGATATAAAAGCAAAACTTTTCTCAGTGTTACTGGGATGTTGTTCTAGGAAACCCACAAAGTCCTTCTTCTTTTGAAAGTGTTGAAGGTTGGAGCCTTGGGGCTGCGGTGGGTCCTTCCCAGGGCTGGGCTGGATACATTAACCAGCAATGATGTGGTTGGGAGAAAATGCATTTCCATCCATCTCCCCGCAGGAGAGCGGCTCCGACCAGCGCCTGGCAGGGAAGTGCTCATCAAGGTGAAGTGTGCGGGAGCATAATGGGGAGAGGGACTTCTCCGCGCCTTCCAGGCTCATTAATATTCCTGTGGGGAATACATCTTCAAGGAGAATTACTGCTCTGTGCTGAGGGAGGGAGCGGCTGGGGGTGAGGGATGTGGGCAAAGGCATCTGCTCCCCTCTGGGGACTCCCCCGTGGGGCAGGAGGGTGAAGCAGGAGCCGCCGTCCCTGGGGAAACGCTGATCTGGGGCCGGGTCTGGCTTCTTCCACGAGCAAAGCTTGAGGCTTCCTGCGTTTCATCCGTACGGGGTCTGGCAGCAGTGAGCCCGGGGATGAGGAAGACACGTGCCGAAGGCTGAGCTGCAGCGGGCAAGTGCAGTGTGCCGGTGCGAGCCCGGGCTGACTGGGACGGCGGCTCTCGTCCCCATTAGGCTGAGCCTGGCGTGGCTCTGGAGCGGGCGCTCGGCACGGTGGCCGCTCCCCCCGCGTCCCCGGAGCCTCTTCCCAGCAGCCGTGATTGAATCTGAAGGGAGCTAATTTCCCAGGCTGCTGAGATGATGAGGTAAACTAATTGCTGCCTTCATTCCCTATGCAAATCAGCCAGCCGCCGGCCCTCGCCACAAAGCCCAGAGCATCTGCGGCGCGGGCCGGGAGCTGCCCCGCTCCCCCCTTTTGGGTGGGAGCCGCTGGGCTTCGCGCACCGACTCCTGCCAAGCCGGCACCGCCGCACCCGTAGCATCCGTCCGCGCCCCGCGCGCGCGGTGCCTGCAGCTCCCGGCACCTCTCCCTGCCCGTACCCAGCCCAGCTCCTGCCCCTTCGGCTCCATCAGCTCAATTATAGTGTTTGGTTGGTTGGGGTTTTTAATTAACCGGTTCCCGGGGGGTTGCGCCAGGTTTAGCGGCTGTTTGCTGGGGACTCGGCCGCACGTATAGCGCAGAGCCAAGGAGGGAAAGGAAGGAAACTGTAGGTTGCAAATGTCTTGTGCTCTGGAAATCAAGCGAGAGCTTTATAAAGGTCGGATAAATGAAGATCAATTGGATAAGGGTAATCTGATTGGGACGAGCAGCGCTGTCTCCGGGGGGAAGTGGGCCCTTCAGACCTGCTGGAATTCTCCAAGTAAGTAAACAACGCCAAGGACAAAGGAGGAAATTGGTAAAGGCAATTTTATTCTGGCTTCTCGAAGGGTTTTAATGAGGCCCATAACACGACAGCGATGCAGAAATGCAGCTGGCGTTCGCAACAGCAGGCTGGGCAAGCGGAGGAGCAGAAAATCCCCCCGTTTTGGGGCGAGCACCTCCCGGGTGTGCTTGGTGGATGTGGCAAGGCCAAGGCAACCGGCCCCGGGATGCTTTCAACGGGGTTGCGTCTCGGGACGCACACGGAGGCGGATCCCCCCAACCCCTCGAGGTCTGCACCCAGGTTTGGCGAACCGGAGAGGTCCCGTGCTGGGCTGGCGGGGGCTCCGCCAGCGCCGTGGGACGGGACGACACGGGTGCCGGAGGCTTTAACGCCTTTATAAACCACGGGGGGTTTGCTCCAAGGTCTCCAACAGCCCCATCCTCGCCGCTTCGGAGGAGCAGCGGCGGGATGCACGGGCTGCGAGGCTGAGACTCCCTGGGGACGCGCGAGACGTGCTGAAAGCAAACAAACCATTATCCGCCGTTCCTGTCGCCAAAAGCCTTCCCCCGCGTCCGCTCGGCCGCGCGCAGACAGCACAACGGACGCGCACGCGTGCGCGGGGCAGGAGCCCAGGGCCGGGCGAGCCGCTGACACCGCGGCTGCCTTGGTTTAGGGCTTTGGCTGAATTTCTGCTGGAAGCGGCCGAGCCAAGCGCAGGGAAGGCGGGAGGTTTGGGGAAACGCTCTCGAAGCCGGCAGGATGCGGAGGAGGAGGGTGCGATGGCCAGCGTGCGGGACGGGGGGTGAGCTTGGGGGCTGGGTTTTGGGCTGGGGGTCAGAGCTGGGGACGAGCATCCTGGTGTGTAGGTGCAAGGAATTAAACCAAGCCCCTGTTTCACCTCTTGTGCTCATCGCAGGGTGGTAAGAGCACCTTAGGGTGGCTTTTCCTTCACCCACCTCCCTCCCCATCCCCTGGGATGGGAAGGGGCGGGGGACCCATTTGTCACCGCTCTGGGGGTGCTGGTGGCTGCCTGAGCCCCCACGCCACCTCCCGCCCACCCTCAGCAGGGCTGGGGACCACAAACCCCCTTATTTTGCCCTCTGGGTCCTGCCGGCAGAAGGGGAAGGGATGGACACGGCAGCCCTGGCCGCAACCTGAGCTGCGGCCACTGGCAGCGACTGACCGGCCGGGGGCTGGCTGCTGCTTTTGAAAATCTCCTTGTTTTAAAAGCATTACGGCTCCCTGGCTAATAAAGCCAGGGATTTGCTGAAGCTGCTTGAGGTCCCATTTTCTCTGGAACCCATTTCCATGGCATGAATCACCGAGTGGAATGAACTCAATTAGTTCAGACAGAGGCAGGAGATAAATCAGGGTCCCATTAGGAAACCCTGAGGTTAATTTATGGCCTCGAGCAATGCTGGCTGTCTCCCTTCTCTCCCCATATGCAACCTGCTCCAGAGCAAGCCGAGAAGCAGGGTGGGATTGCTGTTATCTTTCCCCGTGGTGGAAGATGCACCAGAGTTATTCAACCAGCGCTCAGACCTCGCCTTGACCAGATGACCCAGATCCAGAGCAGCGGAGCAGCTTTCCTCATTCACCCACTGCGGGTTCCCTGTAAAGGGGTGCTTGGAGGAAAGCCGGAGCCTTCCAGGAAATCCGGACTGGAGCTTCTCTTGCAGCGACCCATCACCTGGATGCTGGAGGCTTTGCCCTCTTAAATCCGTATATAGGTGACGAGCTCCTTGGGCAGCGTCCTGCTTCCCCTGCCTGCGATCTCGGGGGGGTTCGGTGATAGGACCCCCGTTAGCAGCAGAGGTGCTGGGGATGCAGGGAGGGCTCCAAGAGGGGGGAAGATGAACCTGGATTTGGTCTCTCTGACTGAGCTTTCAAGGCTTGAGTCCTCAGCGAGGTTGCTGAGTGCTCCGCGTGTGTTCTGGAAGCTGCATCTCTACCCTGGGCATCGGACCGAGATGCTTCTATGAATAATGTAGCGGCTCTGCTCTCCTTCCAGGCAATGGAGAGGGACAGGAATCTTCCGGGGGCAACTTATATCTTGGATGGGCTGAATCATTGCCTGGGGAAAAAAGAGGCATCTCCATCCCATTTTGAGGCATCTTAAGGCAAACAACAGCTCGGGGCAGCTCAAGAGGAGGATTTGCCTTTGTGCACACACCCAGCCTCGCTCGCATCCCTGAGCCAGGATTTTCCAGTGCACACAGGATGCCAAAAGCCTTCCCTGTGCCGTACAGCCAAGGGGAAAGCCCTTGGAAAAGCCCCTGGGCAGCTCAGGGTGCTTGAGCCCTGGACCCAAACTTCTCCACAAGCGGTTTCCCCAGAGCCAAGGGCTGCCTGGGAGGCTCCTGAGGAAGATCAGCTCCTTCCACACTTGTTTTCACCGGGAAGGTGCTTGGGTGTCCTGCCAGAGCATCCCTGCCGCTGGTGCAGGGCGTTCCCAGCCCTTGGAGGCTGCAGGCTGTGGTGGTCCCAGGGGGATCAGCTCTCCGGCTTGGGCCCCGGAGGTGGTTTTGCTCTGGAGGTCCCTGGTTGCTGTCGCCGAGTTTGGAAGGAAACCACAGAGCACTAAGGGGCTTCTTCAGACGAGTCCTCCCAGGAGCAGGGCGCCTGCCTGCTTTGTTCACAACGGGCAGAATAAAAAAATAAATAGCGGGTGCGTTTGAAACATCAGCATCCCAGGGATCTAATTACAGAGCATCCTGCTCCCTCCCTCCTACCCACCCCGCGGCGGCCTCACGTTGCCGCCCCGGAGGTTCTCGGGGAGTGGGAGACGCCGGCAGAGGGGCCTCCGGCCCCGCCGTAACCCGAGCGAGGGGGTGCAGGCTGCAGCCTCGTGCCCTTGGGCAGACGCAGACCCCAGCCCCATCCTTGCGCCGGGACGGGCTCCTCCGGGCTTTGGCATCCCTCATCCACGCCGGGTCCCTGAGGCTGCGCAGCTGGGATAAGGGGGGACTCTGTGGGGAAAACAGCTTTTCCTGGGACATCCTTTCTCTTTCCAAGAGATGTATTTAAGAACAGAACACCCTTGCCCTCGACCCGAACCCACAAATTCAGAGCTTTCGGTGGGTTTTGGCTAGAGGTCTTTGCTGAGGTCTTTGCTGAGGACGGGAACATGATCCACGGTGTCAGGTCCTGTCTGCAGCTTGGGGGCTTGGCTTGATCATTCCGTATAAACAACTCTCCCGAAACGCGGCGGCTGTTCTCTGCTCTGGTTTGCCGATATCTCCTCGGCTGGTTTTCTGTCTGCCGCCGTGGTTTAGCCAGCCAGCTCTCACAAAGCTTGCGGCGATGCCTTTGGCGCATCGCCCTGGGTCAAGGGCAGCTGCCGGGCCGTGGGTTGCTCTCCTGCATCTTCGGCTCCCGGGAGTTTCCTTGGGACAGCCGGCGTGGGAAAACAGTGCCGAGGCCGAAGGGTGCGGGTGGGGGAGTGGGCGGCGTGGTCGTCAGTCCGTCCCGCTCCTGCGCTGCTTCATTTTTGGGGCTCCGCGCCCCAGGTCGTCCCTCCACGGTGCCCGTGCGGCCGCTGCTTCGCCCGGCTCCGCTGCAGCCGGTGGCTGCCGCAAAGGAGCTGTGACCCCTCGCGGGGCAGGGACCTGCTCCCCCTTCGGAAGGGGAGGCTGCGGCGAGCGGGGCGAGGCGCTGGGGGCAAGAGCCACGTCGCCCGGCTCGGCACCCAGCCGCGCGACGCCCTCCCCCAAATCCCATTTCCAGCACCTCTAAGGGATATTAACATTAAAACAAACCATCCCGCGTGCTTGTCACCCCCACAATTGTATTTAATTTAAAAAAAAAAAAAAAAAAAAGAAGGAATCAGTGCAATGCTTCCATCTGTAGGGAGCTTTGGTGGAAGCTTGGCTCGCTCCGCACGGAAACCCTTGAGCCCAAAGCGCTTTGAGCAGCGAATCGCTCTCCCCGGCTCTAAGCACATCTGGTGGGCAGAAAGCAGCTCAGGCACGTTCCCCTCGAGGGAAACGGTCCCAGGGCATCTCCTCCGGCCGCTCTCCTTGCCGGCGCTCCTCCGGGGATGTGATCGCCCCTTCCCGCCTGCGATGCCACACGGGGACCCGCCTTCGCCCCCTCCCAGGTTTGCACGGTCCCGCTTTCTCTGCGGGCAACGGAGCCCGGAGGAGGCGGCCGGGGGGTCACAGTAAAACAGGAAACCTTGGGAAAAACTCCCGTGAGCGTGTCCCCGGGCTGAAAGCGGAGGAGCCCGAGGGGGCTCAGCTGTGCACGCGCTGGGGAAGGGCCCCTCCGTCACGGGCAGTTAACCCGCGCTCCCTGGGGAGCCGTGCAGAGCGGAGGGGCTTGGGCAACCTGCTGCGCGTTCCCAAAGATTTTCCCAAAGGCGTTCCCAAAGCCGGGGGGGGATTTGGGGAAAAGCAGCAGCTTTGCTGCTGGAAAGAGCATCACCGCCCGGCCCGACAGCTTGCCCGTGGCAGGATGCTTTCCCCGGGGAAAATCCATAAAAAGGAGGGTGCAGGGTCCCCTCCGGGGCCAGGCAGGGGTGAGAGCTTGGATGAAGCGTGTTCCCCCCCCCAAACCTCCGTGCTGGGGGGCTGAGCATCGCTGGGTTGAGGGAGCTCTGGTTCATCCTGGCCATCCCCATCCCCTCGGCTGGACGTGAGGTGGGTTCAACGGAGCCGCCGCCGGCCGTATTTGTGTCACCGAGCTCCGGGGTGACTGTCACAGCGAGCAGGGAGGGACAGGGGGGCGTGCAGGGGGGAGGAGGGTGACCCCAGCCCGCGCCTGGGCGAAGGCAGAGCTGGCGGCCGCGAGGAGGGTCACGTCCGGAGGGGTTACGTGCATCTCCCGAGGTGTAAAGCTCCGTAACGCTCCGTGGCCAAGCCGGACCCACAGTGTGGCCGGGGGAGAGGTTGCCCACCCCTCGCAGCGAGAACCCCCAAATCCCCCCGCTCCCCCCACGAGGCGCTGGCAAGTGGCGTTTTGAACGGCTACAGTCTCGATATTTATTAGCCCTCGTAAAAGCTCCGTTCAAAGGCCCCGGGGAGCAGATCTGGTGCAGCGCAGACTTCCAAGATGTCGCCCGGGGAAATAACCCCCCAGCAGGGAGGTTTTGGGCAAAGCTGGGGGGGCCAGTTCCTATCCAGGCAAAAATTCCCTCCAGTCTTTTTTGGCTTTTATTATTTACTTAGCAGCTTTTGTTTAAATCTTTTTACCGTCTGTATAAAGAGGCTGGGAGCATCGCTCTGCTTTGATGGCCATCGGCGTTCCCGGGTGGATCCGCTCCCGGAGCAGCTGCTCCCAGAGGCGTGAAGGCGGTTTGAGCAGGGAGGGCTCAGCCTCGGCCTCTCCTCACCCAAAACCCCACACGTGGAGGGTGGATGTCCCGGGGCCGGTAGCGTGCCGCTCCCAAGCCATGTCCCTGCAAGCTGGGGTGGAGATGGGGGGAAGGTCCGGTCCATCGTGCTACAGGTCCTGGGTGATGCTGGGACACCGATAACCCCCTAACACCACCCAGCACCTGACCTTCCTGGCAGGATCTGGCCCCCCAGGACCCACCTTTCTGGGCATTCAACATCCCCCAGCCCTTCTTCCGCAGCCTCAGCCTCCCTCCTGCCAGGCCTGGGGAAACGCTTTAATGAAGGATCCGCTTTGGGCGAGGGGAGAGCAGAGGTCCTTGCGATCCGTCTATTTAACTGGCAGCCACCACCAGGCTTAATTGAATTAAATGATTTAGGGATTTCCCCTCTGCTGCAGGGGAGGTGGGGAAGAGCCGGCGGCTGGGAGTGGGGGGCTGCGTCCGCGTCCCGGCTTCATGCACGCTCCCTGGGACGCGGGTCTCTGCCCGCCCCGTGCTGCGGCGCCTTCAGGGACCGCTCATCCTTCATCCCAGCAGTAAAAAGAGACTTTCTCTTTCGCTTCCTCCCCGGCAAAGCGATGGCCGGTGCTGGGAGCAGCTGCCTGGTCCCACAGATTTGGCTGCGCAAGGTGAGGGCTCCGCGCCCCCCAAGCCGCCCCCAGCCCCTCTCGTTAGCGCTGCCACCAGCCTGCCCGATTAGCAGCAGCGTGAAAACTGAGCTCCGTCCGTAACGCAGAGCCGGGCAACAAACCCCAGCTGGGACCAGAGCACCCGGCTCCTGCGCGACCCCCTCCCACACCCTCCCCTGGCAGGGGTTTGGGGGAGCTGCCCCCCAAAATTCTTCTGCTGGAGGTCGCAGAGCAGTGCCCCAAGCTGGGGTCCCCTCCCCGGCCGGAGCACCCACCCAGTCCCGGTGCTGCAGGGACCCCTCCTCGGCGGTGATGGGGCGGTGGGGGGCCGTGTGTCCCCTCCCCGGTGGAAAGGTCTCCTCCAGGACGCGGTTGGGTCCCCAGAGTGTCCCCACTGTCACGACCTCCCCGTGCCGCGGTGCCAAGGGCTGACCCCGGCAGGGACGTGATGTCCAGCCGGCGTCTCCAGAGGAGCGGCCGAATCCAGGCTTTCCCCGGGGCTGAGCCCCCCGCTCCCTCCCCAGGGCCGCGCAGCCCCCGAACGCCTGGCCCTAAGGCACTTCAGAGCCTCCTCCGTGGGCAGCCATTAGCCGAAGGGGTTTTTTCATCGCCGTTTTGTGGTCGGACTCATTATTCCTGCTTGCTGCTGCCAAGGCTTCCCCAGATCGCGTGGGGCAAGGAGCTGGGGGGGCAGGGGCACCCCCCGCCTCGCCTGGAGCAACTTCACGGCTCTGCCCATTGCAAAGCGAAGGGGCACGGGGCAGGGTATGGCCTCACCGGGCACGGCCGGATTCGGGGACAGCAAGGAGTTATCCCATGGAGGAGAGCATCGGGGAGAGGCGGCAACCATGGGAGGGGGATGCCTTCCCCAGAGCCCCCCAGATCCATCTGGGCTCAGCAGATGCCCCGCGGGGCACTATCGGGCTGTGCCTTTGCCCGCCAGGTTTTGGGGGTATTTCAGCGGCGGCTTTTGGTCAACGTGAGCTTTGCTGCAGGGTCTGGGAGCCCGGCTGTGGGGCTGAGCCCCGGGGGCTGTCCCAGCAGACCCCCCTCCACCCCCCGGCCCACAAAGAACTGGCTTTCTCGGCATCTTTTCCCTGATGCTCTGTGATCTGTCTGAGCGCAACCGAGTTAAGAATGGATTCGTACGGCCCCCGAGCTGCCTCTTTCCCAGTATCCGCGAATTAAACATTATGCGTGTCAGCGGGGAATGTAGGGAATCAATTGGCAGACAATTAAAGTGCACTGAAATTTGGGTGCATGGAGAAATAGGCAGCAAAAAGGTTTAATCTCAAAGAGCTCCTGGTTGTTAACGGTGCCAGGGAATGAAAACGCTGGGAGAGAGCCACGGGGAAGTGCTGCCTGGGGAGCGATGGAGATGCATTTGGCAGAGAAAGCCCCCGGCCTCTTAGAAGCCGGAGGAGTTAAAGGGCTGGAGGCGACGGGGCGCTGGGCTGGGGGCTGCGGCAGCCGCCAAGCCCCCGCCGGCTGCGCGGGCTGCGAACGCCAGCGGTGGGGCGGGTCGTGCCGGTGGGCAAAGAGCAGGGGCTGGGTAACCCCCCGACACCCGCGAGCCCCCCGCGCGGCCCTCGCAGCGAAGGGGCCCTGTGGTTTGGCCCCCCCAGCGCCCTGCCCGCGGGACAAAGGCAGCCTGGGGCTGCCTGACCTCGCTGGCGTTTCGGGGTGGTTTCTTTTCAGGGTAGCTTCCACAAAGCGCCGGATTGTTTCCCCCCAGCAGCCGGCGGCTCCGGCAGCGTTCCTGCCTCCTTTGCGATGGGGGGCCGGGGGGAGGCTTTTTTTTTTCCCGGGAGCTGCTCCAAGAGATGGCTCCTGCAGCCGGCACTGCCGGTCCGGCGGCTGGCTCCCCAGGCTGCTGTGGCACGGCACAGCTCCGGGGGCTCAGCGCCCTTTTGGCTGGGGTGAGGATGCTCTGGCTGGTCTCGCTTCTCCGGGGGGCTGCGCTCACCGGGTGCGCGTCTCGGGGGGCTGCAGCACAGCATCCCCCCCACCCCATCTCTCCTGCACGGGCACAGGGCGATGCTGGGGATGAGCTTGGCGGGGATGGGGGGACCGTGCCAGGGACAAGGTCACGGGCAAGGGACGTGCACGCGCACACGCATCGCCGCAGCCTGGCCCAGAGGTGAGGGGGGTTCGGCATCCTTCACCGGGAGCCGATCGATCCGGCAGCTGGGAATAGCCAGACCGGGCTGGCGAGGCACCCGTGGGGGTCACGCAGACAGGAGCAAGCACCTGGGACTAATTGCACTAAACAAATGAGCGATTAAGAACGTTACAGGAAGAGTAAAACATCCCAGACCTCCCTCTGACCCCCTCGTAGTTCCCCTGGAAACAGCCACCCGGCCGGCAGGTTTGCGGGATGCTCAGCCCGGCTGTTCCCAGCGGGATGGGGGGCGTCGAGCCCCCCGGGAGCAGAAGGGGCGCGGGGCCGTGGGGCACAGCCTGCGGGCAGCTGCTGGCGGCGAGGCGAGGCTGAAGCGCTATTGTCCTGGGGGAGGTGGGCTGCAGCGCGAGGGGGCAGGATTTGTCCCCCGGCGCGGGACGCGGTGTGCACCGAGCCCGGCCAGTCCCCCGGGGAGGGTTTTGGCTCAGGGCTGGGGAGCCCCGCGTCGGGGACAGCGATGGGGCTGGCAGGACATGGCGGTCTCCGTCCGGGACCACCGGGATGCACCAACCACATCCCCCCAGACCCAGCCCCCACCTTGCTCCCAGCCGTACAAAACCCACCAGGAGGGTTTTTCCTCCCTGTGGGCACCCCAGCTGCAGAGACCCCCCCCAGATCCCGGCCACGTCACCCCCAAAACTCTCAGTTTTGCTCTCTTGGTTTTTTTTTCTCAGCAAATGAGCCGGGGACTGTTCCTGCCCTTCCAGCAGACCCAGGCAGCGGGACAGCAACACCGTGTGTTCCCGGCAAAGCAGTTCCCACCGGCCTCACGGGGGTCCCAGGGCTCCCTCAGGTTGAACGCCCCACCTCGGGGCCATGCCTGTCACACAAACTTATTTTGGGGGTTTGTACAGCTCCTAGCACCCCAAAAATCTTAATTTAAGTCTTAATTTAATTTAAGTCTTAATTTAATTTAAGTCTTCATTTGCTGCAGCACTGCAAACCCTCATCACCAGGGGAAAGGAGAAGAGGCTGACAGCACGGATCCTTGGTGTGCTGGGGCTCAGACTTCAGGTCAGTGCTGGTGCGGGATGGGGCTCAGGGGGCCTCACCCCCCCAGGCTGGGCTTTACCTGCCCCCCAGAGCCCCGCTTGCCCCCCCCAACACACTTAACGAGCAGCCAATTTGCTGGGAAGGAAATAAAAAGGTATGCAATTAAAAAGATGGTAGCCACAACCAGAGAGAGGGTCAGTGGTTCACGTGCTAACGCAAGCAGATTGTGTTATGATTCATTAAGTCATTAACTCCCTTTTAATTGGAGCTCCTTTATGGAGGTGCCATTCTACCTTTGCAGAGAAAATGGGAGTTGGGAGGGAAGGGAGGATGGGAGAGACCCTCACACGCCGGGGTAGCTTCCAGATCCCCCCAGGGTCATGTTTCGGGGCCGGAGACTGGAGCAGCCCCTTTACTTTGCATATTTGGTGGAAGCCAGAGGGAGTGGGTAGGGAAGGGGATGGGGAGAGCTGGAGGATGCAGGGAAGATAAAGGGGCTATGGATTTTGGGGGGTCAAGGTCTTCCCTGGCCCAGCCCCAGCCTCCTCGGAGCTGCTGGGCAGTAATTACCAGCCATTATAGCCTTCCGTGGTGCGGCGCGGGCCTTAATGCAGCTGCTTTCAGCTGGCTGCTCGCTTCCAGCGAGGAGGAAACTTTGTTAAGTGGCGATAACCATCGAGGAGAGCTGGGAAACCCTGGCCGCAGCGCTGCTGGGACCCCGGGTGGCAGAGAGCCGGGATGCTCCGGCTCGCCAGGCACTGGGGAGGCCAGCGCGGGCGGCTGCAGCACGCTGCTGCACGGAGCTCGACGACAGATTATTCCCTGATGGGATTAGGGATAATCCTGGTTTTCTTTAAACCCTCCAGGGCTTTCCATCCCCAAACCTATGGCCGAGCCCCGTGTCTGCCCAGGGGTCCCAGCCTGGACCCGCCGCCTGCCCAGGAGGGTTTTGCTTCTCCAGGGTGAGTCAGGTGAAGTTGCCCAAATGAAAGACAGGCTCAATTTTAAAGCAGATTAATTAAACTGCATTACGGGCCTGTGTGGACAGAGTTCAGAACGAAAACAGCCTTAATTCGATTTCTCTGACTTGCAAATCGTGGCAGGGAAGTCAGCTGAAATCACATTAAGGCCGTTTCCATTCTGAACCGTGTCCTCGCAGGGGTTTAATGTAGTTTAACTAATTTAATTTAAACACTCATTGAGCCTAACTGTGTTACGTGCCGGGCGCGGGACTGGAGCTGCCGGGGCTCGGGCTGGGACCCCCACGCAGGGCCAGGCGGGTGGGAACGGGGCAGCAGCGGCAGCCTTATCCTGCCGTGTGTGAACCATCCCCATGCTTCGGGTTGGAAAACCACATTTCTGCCAAAAGCTGTTCTCGGCTCGGGTGGCTCTGCCGCCGCACCCCTGCGGATCGACGCCTGCCTTCACGGCCCCGCGTCCCCGGGGTCACCGGCTGCCGAGCGCTCGGATTCTCCGCAGTTTGCAAACTTCATGCCATAAATTTTTCGGGGGCAGCGCTGCCCAGGGACGCCCGGTTGCAGAGGGCTGGAGAAGAGGAGGCTTTTTGTTCCCGTGGTGTGGTTGCCGGAGCTGGGCCAGGCTGCCCATCCCCGGCTGCGCCGCCCGAGGACAATGAGCTGCTTCTTGAAGCCACCGTTTCTTCGCCCCGTGGAGGAATGTCCCCCTGAAACGTGGTGGATGGCGGCAGCCTCGTTAAAAGACTCCCGTGTGGGGCGCAGCTCGTTGCTGTCGCCCGACAGCAGGGTCTCAGCCCAGTGCTGTTTTGGGGTGCACCTCCACGGCCGCCTTTGTCTCGTTCCCCGGGGCACAGGATGCTCCCAGCTGCTTCGGGGCTGCTCAGCCCCTCGCCTCCATCCTGAACCCAGCAAGTCACCAGCCACCGAGGCTTTGTGCCACATGCCGCAGCCCGTGAAGCCGGGGACGGTCTCGGCAGGCAGCGGGGAGACACGCTGGGTCCCCCCACGCTGCCAAGCAGCGTGTCAGCCCATGCCGCCAGCATCAGCCCCAGCTGAATCACTCGCCAGATATTCCCCACACAAAGGACCCATTTTCCTCTGGTTTCGCCACGCGGGTGTCACCGGCTCCGACCCGGCGGCTCCCACCCTAAAACCTGGGCCCTGGACCAAAAATCTCCATTGCCACAAGCCTTTTTCCCTCTTTTGCATGAATGGGAAACACTCGTTCTACACAGTGAGGGAAAGGGAAGGGGGCTGCACAAACCCAGCAGCAAACGCGCCTGCGAGGGCTGCTGTGAAATGCAAAGTGTGGGGCAATCCCAGGCAGGGGGGTGCAAAGCCCCAGCCCCCGGCCCCACAAATCCCAAGTTTAGTGATTGAATTGTGCCCTGCATGAATCTCACGTCAAAGGGAAATAAATCTCTTGGTGTTTATAGCCGCGGCTTTGTCACCAATTAGGATGTTGTTATTGGATTAGATGCAAGTAGATAGAAGCCTCCTGGGGCAAAGTCATCCTTGGGGGAAAGCCCAGTGGCGGGTGGGGGATGCACCAGCACAGCGTGGGGCCATGGGTGTTGATCCTGCTGGCTGGGTTGGAGGCGGATGCTCCCAGGGTTTATCCCTGGAGAGATGCACGTGGCCGAGGGTGGGCAGAGGAGCACCCAAAATTCAGCTTTACGCTTCCCATTTGCTGCAGCTGAGGCTTGCCAGGATCTGACCCCCAAGTCAGTTTGCAGTGCCTCGAGGTTTTGGGAACAGTAACTGCAAAGAGGGCCAGGTCCCGCTCAGGGTACCATTTGGAGCGTGGCTGTGGCTCCCTGGGGCACCCCCATTTCAGCTGGGCTTCAAGGGTGTCCCCAACAGGTCTGGCCGCCGCCGAACACCTTCACCTCATCCTGTTCCTCTCTGGCATCCGCTTCCCAGCGCTGCTGAGACACAAAAGAGCTTTTGTGGCCTTAGAAGGAGCGTTACCAGACACAGGATGGGGCTTCCACAGCACATCTGTCCGCACAGCTGTTGCCGGGGACCCAGGGGACCGTGGGGTGCCACAGGGGACCCAGGAGAGGGTGACCTTGCCAGGCAGGAGCTGCTCCAGCGCAGCCGCCCCGGGCTGCGCAGGTGGGGTTGGAGGAGCTCACAGGTAAGAGCTGCAGCTTGGAGAAGCCAGCTGGGACCTGCCCTCACTTTTGGGGCCCTCGTCTGTCACCCCACCCAGAGGGCAGCACAGGCAGCCAGGAGGTTGCGGCACAGGAGCCTCCGTGGCTCGTTGCCGTGCCTCCGTTTCCCCACGTGGCACAGGGCAGTGGGGAAGGGGACCCTCCAAGCTCGCGGAGGGGACACGATGCTCCCTGATTGCTCCTGGGATCCGCTGGGCCCTAAAGGAGGGGGTTCAGCACCACGTTCATCCTGAGGTGCTGTCGGGGAGGATACAGCCGGGGACGGTGACGGTCCCCTGTGCCCTGCGTTGTCACATCAGAGCGAAAACCCACCGGCGCACGGTGGGGACAGGACGGGACTGCCTCGGGGGAAG
This sequence comes from Phaethon aethereus, assembly GCF_964289735.1. Lineage (NCBI taxonomy): Eukaryota > Metazoa > Chordata > Aves > Phaethontiformes > Phaethontidae > Phaethon > Phaethon aethereus. The sequence goes on along the minus strand of NW_028114041.1, from coordinate 337 downwards.
GCGGCTCCTCTGGGGTCTCCCTCGGCAGCGGGTTTATTTATTCTCTTCTCCCCTCTCTTTTTTCGCTTTTCATCAGGATTCCTGGAGCCGATGGGAGAGTGCTGCTTCCCTCTAGTGGCATCGGCCCTCCTCGGGGGTTGCGGGGCCAAAAGGGAGGCTCACGGCGAGGGAATAAGGGGCCTTTGTCCGCTGCCAGCACCCGCAGCGGGACGGGGGCTGCCCTGGGGGCTGGCGGGTTTCTCACGCCAAAGGGGACAAAGCGCATCGCCAGGGTCTGCCTGGTGCAGGCGGGGAGGGGCGGCCGGACGTCTGGGGTCCCTCCTTGGCATTGCCACCG